>NC_088217.1:82986296-83113796 GCF_036934945.1 Oncorhynchus masou masou | reverse complement strand
AAACACCTTGAGGATTGATTCCAAACAACGTTTGCCATGTTTCGGTCGATATTATGGAGTTAATTCGGAAAAAGTTTGATGTTGTAGGTGACTGAATTAGCGGTTCGTTTCGGTAGCCAAATGTGATGTACAAAACGAAGCGATTTCTCCTACACAAAGACGCTTTCAGGAAAAACTGCACATTTGCTATGTAACTGAGAGTCTCCTCATTGAAAACATCCGAAGCTCTTCAAAGGTAAATGATTTAATTTATTTGGTTATCTGGTTTTTGTGAAATTGTTGCGTGCTAAATGTTACTCAAAATGCTAAGCTAGCTTAGCATACTCTTACACAAATTAGTGAATTGCTATGGTTCAAAAGCATATTTTGAAAATCTGAGATGACAGTGTTGTTAAGAAAAGGCTAAGCTTGAGAGTAGGCGCATTATTTTCATTATATTTGCGATTTTCAGAAATCGTTAACGTTGCGTTATGCTAATGAGCCTGAGGCTTTAGTCACGATCCCGGATCTGGGATGGGGAGTTTCAAGAGGTTTAAGAGACTACCTGTGTGTTTCTAAATGTTTGCGTGTGTGTTTTCTCACATGGTGCACACTTCAGTGAGGTGACAGTGAACAGATAAGGCAAGAGTGTGTGTGTGTGTGTGTGTGTGTGTGTGTGTGTGTGTGTGTGTGTGTGTGTGTGTGTGTGTGTGTGTGTGTGTGTGTGTGTGTGTGTGTGTGTGTGTGTGTGTGTGTGTGTGTGTGTGTGTGTGTGTGTGTGTGTGCGTGCGTGTGTGTGTGTGTGTGTGAGAGATGGTGTGTGAGGCGGTGTGTGAGATGGTGTGTGAGAGGTTGACACGTACAGGCTGCAGGACAGGGACCCCCTGGGGGAACAGGGGGTTGAGAGGGACGGATGGTCTCTGGAGAGGGGAGGGAACAGAGAATGGATGGAGAAAAGACAGGAGCAATAACAGACAGAGGAAGAGAGAGCAGGACAAAGGGAGAGGAAGAGAAAGAACGGGGAGTGGCCTTTGTAGAACAGCGCACACTCATCCATGTGTGTGTGTGCAGCAGCAGAGCCAGGCAGACACTGGGGACGAGCTGTCAGACTCTATTATTCATGGCAGCCTTTTAATATTTAATATCATCAAACTGCAGCTCCCCACGCTACTGCACAGCCATCACACACACACACACACACACACTCCACCATCAGACATAGAGGACACATCACCATCACACCCAGAAAGAGAGCGAGAGAAAGATGGGATGATCCAGCAGAAGCCTATTCACCTTTGGCACACACAAGGCTGTCTTTTTGATGCAGAGGCTGCCTCAGACACAGGGCCGTCAGCGGACACCTTGACAGACCCTACAGCTGCTGCTGACTGACAAGCTGTTAGAGAGAGAGAGAGAGAGAGAGAGGGGTGGGGGGGTAAGACAGGAGGTAGGAGGAGGGGAGGGACAGAAAGGAAGAAAGCGCGAGAGAGAGATAGAGGCTAAGCCCTTATTGAGAGATACATCCTCAGATATCCCTCATTGGAGAGATTTTCCTACAAGGAACGATGTTTTTCACTCAGAATTAGCGAGGCGTTGCGTATGGAATAATCACATCTAGCTGTCACAAAGAAAGAGTTATTCCTTCCGTATCGCCGCATGTGCTGTAATTGGATACAATTGAACATTCGCGGCAATGCGCCTGTCTGCACACACACACACACACACGCAAGCACACACACCACAGACTCTATGTGCTTTGCACTGATGCTGAATTATAGGAAGCATTGAATCGTTTTTTAGGCTCTCTTGTCGCGCACGCTTTTACTAGGTAGCTACCTTACCTTAGCTGAACACACTTAAGTCAGCTAAATGACTAACATGTAAGTCTGTGTCGAGAGAATGGTCTGTATGAGTCTAAAGCTCGGGAATTACACTCCTCCCCCAAAGAATTCCACTCCTGGCCTCTGCTTCCGCAGCAAGACATGCAGTCACGGGCAGATTGGAAAATGAGGGGGAGGGAAGGGATCTTCTGAAAGCAGCGGCCAGGGAAAAAACAAAGTTGTATAGAAGCTCTTCAGCAGACTAATAAACTAAGCTGTGCCATCCTCCCATATCTCCTTTGAGTTGATGACACTCCAGATAGCACAGTTTGTTCCTTGGAGGTGTGAGAACATACGTTTTTGGTTACCAGTTGGTTCTGGGTATGAAACCAGTAAAATGGAAAGTTTAAAACATTCTGAGAATGGAAGTGTACATTTTGCTTGTTCTGGAAATGTTTTACTATGGTCCCCTGCACATTTAGCCTGTTCTGGGGAATGTTTTACTATGGTCCCCTGGACATTTAGCCTGTTCTGGGGATGTTTTACTATGGACCCCTGGACATTTAGCCTGTTCTGGGAATGTTTTACTATGGTCCCCTGGACATTTAGCCTGTTCTGGAAATGTTTTACTATGGTCCCCTGGACATTTAGCCTGTTCTGGGGATGTTTTACTATGGTCCCCTGGACATTTAGCCTGTTCTGCGGATGTTTTACTATGGTCCCCTGGACATTTAGCCTGTTCTGGGAATGTTTTACTATGGTCCCCTGAACATTTAGCTTGTTCTGCGAATGTTTTACTATGGTCCCCTGGACATTTAGCCTGTTCTGGGAATGTTTTACTATGGTCCCCTGGACATTTAGCTTGTTCTGGGAATGTTTTACTGTGGTCCTCAGGACATTTAGCCTGTTCTGGGAATGTTTTATTATGGTCCCCTGGACATTTAGCTTGTTCTGGGAATGTTTTACTATGGTCCTCAGGACATTTAGCCTGTTCTGGGAATGTTTTACTATGGTCCCCTGGACATTTAGCTTGTTCTGGGAATGTTTTACTGTGGTCCTCAGGACATTTAGCCTGTTCTGGGAATGTTTTATTATGGTCCCCTGAACATTTAGCTTGTTCTGCGAATGTTTTACTATGGTCCCCTGGACATTTAGCCTGTTCTGCGGATGTTTTACTATGGTCCCCTGGACATTTAGCCTGTTCTGGGAATGTTTTACTGTGGTCCTCAGGACATTTAACCTGTTCTGGGAATGTTTTTATTATGTTTTACTATGTCCCCTGACATTTAGCCTTTCTGGGAATGTTTTACTCCCCTGGGAATGTTTTACTATTGTCCCCTGAACATTTAGCCTGTTCTGGGAATGTTTTACTATGGTCCCCTGGACATTTAGCATGTTCTGCGAATGTTTTACTATGGTCCCCTGGACATTTAGCCTGTTCTGGAAATGTTTTACTATGGTCCCCTGGACATTTAGCCTGTTCTGGGAATGTTTTACTATGGTCCCCTGAACATTTAGCCTGTTCTGGGAATGTTTTACTATGGTCCCCTGAACATTTAGCCTGTTCTGGGAATGTTTTACTATGGTCCCCTGAACATTTAGCATGTTCTGGGGATGTTTTACTATGGTCCCCTGGACATTTAGCCTGTTCTGGGAATGTTTTACTATGGTCACCTGGACATTTAGCCTGTTATGGGAATGTTTTATTATGGTCCCCTGGACATTTAGCTTGTTCTGGTAATGTTTTACTATGGTCCTCAGGACATTTAGCCTGTTCTGGGAATGTTTTACTATGGTCCCCTGGACATTTAGCCTGTTCTGCGAATGTTTTACTATGGTCCCCTGAACATTTAGCCTGTTCTGGGAATGTTTTACTATGGTCCTCTGGACATTTAGCATGTTCTGGGAATGTTTTACTATGGTCCCCTGGACATTTAGCCTGTTCTGGGAATGTTTTACTATGGTCCCCTGGACATTTAGCCTGTTATGGGAATGTTTTACTATTGTCCCCTGAACATTTAGCTTGTTCTGGGAATGTTTTACTATGGTCCCCTGGACATTTAGCCTGTTCTGCGAATGTTTTACTATGGTCCCCTGAACATTTAGCCTGCTCTGCGAATGTTTTACTATGGTCCCCTGGACATTTAGCCTGTTCTGGGAATGTTTTACTATGGTCCCCTGGACATTTAGCCTGTTCTGGGAATGTTTTACTATGGTCCCCTGGACCTTTAGCCTGTTCTGGGAATGTTTTACTATGGTCCCTTGGACATTTAGCCTGTTCTGGGAATGTTTTACTATGGTCCCCTGGACATTTAGCCTGTTCTGGGAATGTTTTACTATGGTCCCTTGGACATTTAGCCTGTTCTGGGAATGTTTTACTATGGTCCCCTGGACATTTAGCCTGTTCTGGGAATGTTTTACTATGGTCCCCTGAACATTTAGCCTGTTCTGGGAATGTTTTACTATGGTCCCCTGGACATTTAGCCTGTTCTGGGAATGTTTTACTATGGTCCCCTGGACATTTAGCCTGTTCTGGGAATGTTTTACTATGGTCCCCTGGACATTTAGCCTGTTCTGGGAATGTTTTGCTATGGTCCCCTGGACATTTAGCCTGTTCTGGGAATGTTTTACTATGGTCCCTTGGACATTTAGCCTGTTCTGGGAATGTTTTACTATGGTCCCCTGGACATTTAGCCTGTTCTGGGGATGTTTTACTATGGTCCCCTGGACATTTAGCCTGTTCTGGGAATGTTTTACTATGGTCCCCTGGACATTTAGCCTGTTCTGGGAATGTTTTACTATGGTCCCCTGGACATTTAGCCTGTTCTGGGAATGTTTTACTATGGTCCCCTGGACATTTAGCCTGTTCTGGGAATGTTTTACTATGGTCCCTTGGACATTTAGCCTGTTCTGGGAATGTTTTACTATGGTCCCCTGGACATTTAGCCTGTTCTGGGGATGTTTTACTATGGTCCCCTGGACATTTAGCCTGTTCTGGGAATGTTTTACTATGGTTCTCTGGACATTTTCCTGGGAGGTTTTATTTACAATCTGAAACAGAATATATTGGATATTTGGAGGTCTTTTTATAACTTCCTTAAAACATTCACTGAATATTTCAGCAATAACTCTGCTAGCTTAGGTTAACTTTTTGAACAAATAGGACACGTGGTTAAGGTATTTGCTTAGGCATTAACCATGCAAACACATTAATTTTTTTATTGTGGCACCGCATCAGTGAGATTCAAACCTATGATCTTCTGTTCTCTAACTATGGAATGAGTTCACTACGCCATGTTTTTTACTCATACAAGCTGTTTATTTTAATATATTCAAACAGACTCCATTTTAAAGGAAACAAGCACTCATTAAGACCAGGTGTGACTAAATATTGGCCAACACACCTGACACAATTAACAAGGTAGAGGATAGAGTTTTGTTGACACTGAGAACCAAAAGTATACATTCTTAAATAACATTCTTTGAACGTTACTAATGTCTTCGTGTGGTTATATGGAATGTTTTCATAATGTTCTGAGAACATGACGTTAAGTAGAACAATGAGGAAAATCCCACAGAAGAATGTTGCTTCTTAACGTTCTCTGAACTATTTCCAATATCAAACCAGTTGGAGAAAGTTCCTTGAACATAACCAAAAAAGGCATTACATTTAACCAGATTTACATTTTTAGGAAACACTCTGTTAAAGTAATGAAATACCAATAAAATACATTATTTTGTCAAGTTCCTTAAATGTGCTGAGGATGTTCCAAAGCCAAGCAACTATTCTATAACATTCCCAGAAAGTTGTGGGAAGGTTGTATGCAAAATAACCATGGGACAACCACGCTCTCACCAAGCTCTAAGAAACATATGGTTCTCAGAACGTTATGTGCTAGCTGGGACAAGAGATGGAGGAGGACTGTTTTCCTTCTCGGGTATGACCCCTCTGCTGTCATATGACCTCTGGGAAATGCAGTGTTTAGTAATTTGTAACCACTTTCTCTTCCAAAGAGAGGTCAGAGCTGGAGGGTGTGTGTGAGTGAGTGAGAAGCGGAGGTTGTTCGGTGTACTATGCTCGAGTGATGAGTAGCCCAACCTTACGTGAGAACTGAATAATTGTGTTAGCTCCCAGACCTAGGCTTTATGTCAGTGGGCTAATACTACAGTGCCTTAAAAAAGTATTCATCCCCTTGGCATTTTTCCTATTTTGTTGCATTACAGCCTGTAATTTACATTGATTTCATGTAATGTAAAAAGTCCAAATTGGTGAAGTGAAATGAAAAAAATTACTTTATTACTACAAATTATTACTACAAAATAAAAAACAGAAAAGTGGTGCGTGGACATGTATTCACCCCTTTGCTATGAAGCCCCTAAATAAGATATGTTGCAACCAATTACCTACAGTGTCACATAATTAGTTAAATAAAGTCCACCTGTGTGCAATCTAAGTGTCACATGATTTCAGTATATAAACACATGTTCTGAAATGCCCCAGAGTCTGCAACACCACTAAGGAAGGGGCACCACCAAGCAAGCGACACCATGAAGACCAAGGATCTTGCCAAACAGGTCAGGGACAAAGCTGTGGAGAAGTACAGATCAGGGGTGGGTTATAAAGAAATATCAGAAACTTTGAACATCCCATGGAGCACCATTAAATCCATTATTAAAAAAATGAAAGAATGTCACCATAACAAACCTGCAAAGAGAGGGCCGCCCACCAAAACTCAGACCAGGCAACGAGGGCATTAATCAGAGAGGCAACAAAGAGACCAAAGACAACCCTGAAGGAGCTGAAAAGCTCCACAGCAGAGATTGGGAGTATCTGTCCATAGCTGGGCTTTACGGAAGAGTGTCCAGGAGAAAGCCATTGCTTAAAGTAAAAAATTATCAAACACGTTTGGTGTTTGCCAAAACGCATGTGGGAGACTCCCCAAACATACGGAATAAGGTACTCTGGTCAGATGAAACTAGAATTGAGCTTTTTGGCCATCAAGAAAAATGCTATGAATGGTGCAAACCCAACACCTCTCATCACCCTGAGAATACCATCCCCACAGTGAAGCATGGCGGTGGCATGCTTCTAGCAGGATAATGACCCTAAGCATACTGCTAAAGCAACACTTGAGTGGTATAAGGGGAAACATTTAAATGTCTTGGAATGGTCTAGTCAAAGCCCAGACCTGAATCCAATTGAAAATCTGTGGTATGACTTAAAGACTGCTCTTTACCAGCAGAACCCATCCAACTTGAAGGAGCTGAAGCAGTATTGCCTTGAAGAATGAGCATAAATCCCAGTGGCTAGATATGTCAAGCTTATAGAGACATACGCCAAGGGACTGCAGCTCTATTTGCTGCAAAAGGTGGCTCTACAAATTATTGACTTTGGGGGGTGAATAGTTATGCACGCTCAAGTTCTGTTTTTTTGTCTTATTTCTTGTTTCACAATAAATATTTTGCATCTTCAAAGTGGTAGGCATGTTGTATAAATCAAATGATAATCTCCCAAAAAATCTATTTTAATTCCAGGTTGTAGGAAATAGTTAAAATACCAAGGGGGTGAATACTTCTTCAAGCCACTGTACATGTGGGTGTGCAGAGGACCCAGGTGTACATTCATTGGCCTTCCAATAAATCATATCACAATCATGCTGAAGGAAACTTTTTCAGCAAACAAAAGGAACCTTTTCAAATGACCAAACCCATTATTGCTTAGCTTTAGGCAGGAGTTAAAGTGAAGCGACCATCTTATGCAGCTACTTTCAAGTTGCTGTAGCCGATCTTTGTTCCATTCTGCAGCAGTTGAATCAGTCCAAGGCTCTTCTTTTATTCGCTCAAACGCATGTAAATGCAAGCACACACACACACACACACACACACACACACACACACACACACACACACACACACACACACACACACACACACACACACACACACACACACACACACACACACACACACACACACACACACACACACACACACACACACACACACAGTCGGAGCAAGCGAAGAGGAGAGAGTGGGTGTTGGTGCTGTGTATTCAGTGCTGGCACTCGCATTATCACAACTCCCCCTCCGGCCCTCTTTCCATTTCCGCCTCGATCTGCCGCGTTTCTGATTGTTTTTGAGCACAGAGGAAGCCGAGCCAGTGTTATCTTGAAGACAGAAAGAGATGCCTGCGCTAAACTTTCTTATAAACACTGTTGTTTCAGAGGTGCCTGTAAATCGCTGCTGCTGTACAGTCATTCATATCAGTAAGGTTGTCCAACGCAGCTCTCAAAAAAAGACCTTTACTGACCTTGTCCTATTCATATAGAACACCCTGTTGGTAGACGATCAGTTGATGAAGATAAGATAGCCTTGGTTAGAACACAGCCTGTGAAGAGAGAGGTAAGGAGAGATGATGGGGGGGCAGTGAAAGAAAGGGGGGCAAAGAGGGAGAGAAAGACAGAATGAGTTAGAGTGAGAGATCACGAGTGTGTGAGAGAGAACCCTTACTCGCATATCATTACCCCTACTGCTACCACCACCACTACTACTATTACTACTGTTAGTCCCACCATGGTTGTTATATGTGGACTTTGACAATGTAAGTCATTTAACTTGCCAAGACAGTAAAGTCCACTAAATTGAATTGAATAAATTAAAGAGAGGGATGTAGAGGGGGGAAGACTGGTCCTGAAAGCATTAAGGGGCTGGTGATGACTGACAGAGGTCAGAAGATCACTGGGATTAGGGTAATGGACCATTGATAATAACATTATTACAAGGTTATAATTGTGAATAAGCACAGAGCCTAGCGTGGCCTATTGATGGGGCTGACTGGTGCAGGGTAGGTGGAAGGATGAGTCATCACTAAGGCCTTAAGACTTTCCTTAATTAAAAATACCTGTTGAATTAATTCAAATCAATTCAAATGACAACTGCCACCAACACATTTAATTAAGGGAGGCTTGTAATCACACACTGCCCTTGTTGAATCTGTGTTGGCCAAGTCTTTGGAGGCTTCAACAGAAATGACACAGATTCTAAAGATTCCTTCGTTTTCTCACTCCTCAAGACCTCTCCCATCCCATTCTCTCCTCTCCTGTCCATTCTCTCCTCTCCTGTCCATTCCTCTGGACCTCTCCCATCTCATTCTCCCCTCTCCTGTCCACTCCTCTAGACCTCTCTACTCTCCTGTCCACTCCTCTAGACCTCTACCATCCCGTCCTCTCCTGTCCACTCTTCTAGACCTCTCCCATCCCATTCTATCCTCTCCTGTCCACTCCTCTAGACCTCTCCCATCCCATCCCGTCCTCTCCTGTCCAGTCCTCTAGACCTCTCCCATCTCATTCTCTCCTCTCCTGTCCACTCCTCTAGACCTCTCCCATCCTCTCCTCTCCTGTCCACTCCTCTAGACCTCTCCTCTCCTATCCACTCCTCTAGACCTCTCCCATCCCATCCCGTCCTCTCCTGTCCACTCCTCTAGACCTCTCCCATCCCATTCTCTCCTCTCCTGTCCACTCCTCTAGACCTCTCCCATCCCATCCCGTCCTCTCCTGTCCACTCCTCTAGACCTCTCCCATCCCATCCCGTCCTCTCCTGTCCACTCCTCTAGACCTCTCCCATCCCATCCCATCCTCTCCTGTCCACTCCACTAGACCTCTCCCATCCCATCCCGTCCTCTCCTGTCCACTCCTCTAGACCTCTCCCATCCCATCCCGTCCTCTCCTGTCCACTCCTCTAGACCTCTCTCCTCTCCTGTCCACTCCTCTAGACCTCTCCCATCTCATTCTCTCCCCTCCTGTCCACTCCTCTAGACCTCTCCCATCCCATCCCGTCCTCTCCTATCCACTCCTCTAGACCTCTCCCATCCCATTCTCTCCTCTCCTGTCCACTCCTCTAGACCTCTCCCATCCCATCCCGTGCTCTCCTGTCCAGTCCTCTAGACCTCTCCCATCTTATTCTCTCCTCTCCTGTCCACTCCTCTAGACCTCTCCCATCCCGTCCTCTCCTGTCCACTCCTCTAGACATCTCCCATCCCATTCTCTTCTCTCCTGTCCACTCCTCTAAACCTCTCCCATCCCATCCCGTCCTCTCCTGTCCACTCCTCTAGACCTCTCCCATCCTATTCTCTCCTCTCCTGTCCACTCCTCTAGACCTCTCCCATCCCATCCCGTCCTCTCCTGTCCACTCCTCTAGACCTCTCCCATCCCATCCCATCCTCTCCTGTCCACTCCTCTAGACCTCTCCCATCCCGTCCTCTCCTGTCCACTCCTCCAGACCTCTCCCATCCCATTATCTCCTCTCATGTCCACTCCTCTAGACCTCTCCCACAACATCCCGACCTCTCCTGTCCACTCTTCTGACCTCTCCCATCCCGTCCTCTCCTGTCCACTCTTCTAGACCTCTCCCATCACATTTTCTCCTCTCCTGTCCACTCCTCCAGACCTCTCACCATCCCATCCCGTACTCTCCTGTCCACTCCTCTAGACCTCTCCTCTCCTGTCCACTCCTCTAGACCTCTCCTCTCCTGTCCACTCCTCTAGACCTCTCCTCTCTTGTCCACTCCTCTAGACCTCTCCCATCCCGTCCTCTACTGTCCACTCCTCTAGACCTCTCCCATCTCATTCTCTCCTCTCCTGCCCACTCCTCTAGACCTCTCCTGTCCAATCCTCGAGACCTCTCCCATCCCGTCCTATCCTCTCCTGTCCACTCCTCTAGACCTCTCCCATCCTCTCCTCTTCTCTCCACTCCTCTAGACCTCTCCTCTCCTCTCCTATCCACTCCTCTAGACCTCTCCCATCCCATCCCTCCTCTCCTGTCCACTCCTCTAGACCTCTCCCATCCCATCCTGTCCTCTCCCTGTCCACTCCTCTAGACCTCTCCCATCCCATTCTCTCCTCTCCTGTCCACTCCTCGAGACCTCTCCCATCCCGTCCTATCCTCTCCTGTCCACTCCTCTAGACCTCTCCCATCCTCTCCTCTTCTCTCCACTCCTCTAGACCTCTCCTCTCCTCTCCTATCCACTCCTCTAGACCTCTCCCATCCCATTCTCTCCTCTCCTGTCCACTCCTCTAGACCTCTCCTCTCCTCTCCTGTCCACTCCTCTAGACCTCTCCCATCCCATCCCGTCCTCTCCTGTCCACTCCTCTAGACCTCTCCCATCCTCCTCTCCTCTTCTGTCCACTCCTCTAGACCTCTCCTCTCCTCTCCCTATCCACTCCTCTAGACCTCTCCCATCCCATCCTGTCCTCTCCTGTCCACTCCTCTAGACCTCTCCCATCCCATTCTCTCCTCTCCTGTCCACTCCTCTAGACCTCTCCCATCCCGTCCTCTCCTGTCCACTCCTCTAGACCTCTCCCATCCCATCCCGTCCTCTCCTGTCCACTCCTCTAGACCTCTCCCATCCCATCCTCTCCCTGTCCACTCCTCTAGACCTCTCCTCTCCTGTCCACTCCTCTAGACCTCTCCTCTCCTGTCCACTCCTCTAGACCTCTCCTCTCCTGTCCACTCCTCTAGACCTCTCCCATCCCGTCCTCTCCTGTCCACTCCTCTAGACCTCTCCATCCCATTCTCTCCTCTCCTGTCCACTCCTCTAGACCTCTCCCATCCCGTCCTCTCCTGTCCACTCCTCTAGACCTCTCCAATTCCATTTTCTCCTCTCCTGTCCACTCCTCTAGACCTCTCCCATCCCATCCCGTCCTCTCCTGTCCACTCCTCTAGACCTCTCCCATCCCATTCTCTCCTCTCCTGTCCACTCCTCTAGACCTCTCCCATCTCATCCCGTCCTCTCCTGTCCACTCCTCTAGACCTCTCCCATCCCGTCCCGTCCTCTCCTGCACACTCCTCTAGACCTCTCCCATCCCATCCCGTCCTCTCGTGTCCACTCCTCTAGACCTCTCCCATCCCATCCCGTCCTCTCCTGTCCACTCCTCTAGACCTCTCCTATCCCGTCCTCTCCTGTCCACTCCTCTAGACCTCTCCCATCCATTCCCGTCCTCTCCTGTCCACTCCTCTAGACCTCTCTCCTCTCCTGTCCACTCCTCTAGACCTCTCCCATCCCGTCCTCTCCTGTCCACTCCTCTAGACCTCTCCCATCCCATCCCGTCCTCTCCTGTCCACTCCTCTAGACCTCTCCCATCCCATCCTCTCCTCTCCTGTCCACTCCTCTAGACCTCTCCCATCCTGTCCTCTCCTCTCCACTCCTCTAGACCTCTCCTCTCCTATCCACTCCTCTAGACCTCTCCCATCCCATCCCGTCCTCTCCTGTCCACTCCTCTAGACCTCTCCCATCTCATTCTCTCCTCTCCTGTCCACTCCTCTAGACCTCTCCCATCCCGTCATCTCCTGTCCACTCCTCTAGACCTCTCCCATCCCATTCTCTCTCTCTCCAGTCCACTCCTCTAGACCTCTCCCATCCCATCCCATCCTATCCTGTCCACTCCTCTAGACCTCTCCCATCCCGTCCCTCTCCTGTCCACTCCTCCAGACCTCTCCCATCCCATCCTCTCCTCCTCTCATGTTCACTCCTCTGACCTCTCCCATCTCATTCTCTCCTCTCCTGTCCACTCCTCTAGACCTCTCCCATCCCGTCCTCTCCTGTCCACTCCTCTAGACCTCTCCCATTCCATTTTCTCCTCTCCAGTCCACTCCTCGAGACCTCTCCCATCCCATCCCGTCCTCTCCTGTCCACTCCTCTAGACCTCTCCTCTCCTGTCCACTCCTCTAGATCTCTCCTCTCCTGTCCACTCCTCTAGACCTCTCCCATCCCGTCCTCTCCTGTCCACTCCTCTAGACCTCTCCAATTCCATTTTCTCCTCTCCAGTCCACTCCTCGAGACCTCTCCCATCTCATTCTCTCCTCTCCTGTCCACTCCTCTAGACCTCTCCCATCCGTCCTCTCCTCTCCTGTCCACTCCTCTAGACCTCTCCCATCCTGTCCTCTCCTCTCCTGTCCACTCCTCTAGACCTCTCCCATCCCGTCCTCTCCTGTCCACTCCTCTAGACCTCTCCCATCCCGTCCTCTCCTCTCCTCTACACCTCTCCTCTCCTGTCCACTCCTCTAGACCTCTCCCATCCCGTCCTCTCCTCTCCTGTCCACTCCTCTAGACCTCTCCCATCCAGTCCTCTCCTCTCCTGTCCACTCCTCTAGACCTCTCCCATCCCATTCTCTCCTCTCCTGTCCACTCCTTTAGACCTCTCCCATCCTGTCCACTCCTGTCCACTCATCTTGACCTCTCCCATCCCATTCTCTCCTCTCATGTACACTCCTCTAGACCTCTCCCATCCCATCCTGTCCTCTCCTCTAGACCTCTCCCATCTCATTCTCTCCTCTCCTGTCCACTCCTCTAGACCTCTCCCATCCCGTCCTCTCCTGTCCACTCCTCTAGACCTCTCCCATCCCATTCTCTCCTTTCCTGTCCACTCCTCTAGACCTCTCCCATCATCTCCTCTTCTCTCCACTCCTCTAGACCTCTCCTCTCCTATCCACTCCTCTAGACCTCTCCCATCCCATCCCATGCTCTCCTGTCCACTCCTCTAGACCTCTCCCATCTCATTCTCTCCTCTCCTGTCCACTCCTCTAGACCTCTCCCATCCCGTCCTCTCCTGTCCACTCCTCTGACCTCTCCCATCTCATTCTCTCCTCTCCTGTCCACTCCTCTAGACCTCTCCCATCCCGTCCTCTCCTGTCCACTCTTCTAGACCTCTCCCATCACATTTTCTCCGCTGCTGTCCACTCCTCCAGACCTCTCCCATCTCATCCCGTCCTCTCCTGTCCACTCCTCTAGACCTCTCCTCTCCTGTCCACTCTTCTAGACCTCTCCTCTCCTGTCCACTCCTCTAGACCTCTCCTCTCCTGTCCACTCCTCTAGACCTCTCCTCTCCTGTCCACTCCTCTAGACCTCTCCTCTCCTGTCCACTCCTCTAGACCTCTCCTCTCCTGTCCACTCCTCTAGACCTCTCCTCTCCTGTCCACTCCTCTGGAACTCTCCTGTCCACTCCTCTAGACCTCTCCCATCCCATTCTCTCCTCTCATGTCCACTCCTCTAGACCTCTCCCATCCCATCCCGCCCTCTCCTGTCCACTCCTCTGACCTCTCCCATCTCATTCTCTCCTCTCCTGTTCACTCCTCTAGACCTCTCCCATCCCGTCCTCTCCTGTCCACTCTTCTAGACCTCTCCCATCACATTTTCTCCTCTCCTGTCCACTCCTCCAGACCTCTCCCATCCCGTCCTCTCCTGTCCACTCCTCAAGACCTCTCCCTCCTGTCCACTCCTGTCCACTCCTCTAGACCTCTCCTCTCCTGTCCACTCCTCTAGACCTCTCCTCTCCTGTCCACTCCTCTAGACCTCTCCAATTCCATTTTCTCCTCTCCAGTCCACTCCTCGAGACCTCTCCCATCCCATTCTTTCCTCTCCTGTCTACTCCTCTAGACCTCTCCCATCCGTACTCTCCTCTCCTGTCCACTCCTCTAGACCTCTCCCATCCCGTCCTCTCCTGTCCACTCATCTTGACCTCTCCTCTCCTGTCCACTCCTTTAGACCTCTCCCATTAAGTCCACTCTCCCTCTCCTGTCCACTCCTCTAGACCTCTCCCATCATCCTCTCCTCTCCTGTCTAATCCTCTAGACATCTCTCCTCTCCTGTCCACTCCTCTAGACCTCTCCTCTCCTGTCCACTCCTCTGGACCTCTCCTGTCCACTCCTCTTGACCTCTCCTCTCCTGTCCACTCCTCTAGACCTCTCCCATCCCGTCCTCTCCTCTCCTGTCCACTCCTCTAGACCTCTCCCATCCCATCCTCTCCTCTCCTGTCCACTCCTCTAGACCTCTCCCATCTCATTCTCTCCTCTCCTGTCCACTCCTCGAGACCTCTCCCATCCCATCCTCTCCTATCCTGTCCACTCCTCTAGACCTCTCATCTCCTGTCCACTCCTCTAGACCTCTCCTCTCCTGTCCACTCCTCTAGACCTCTCCTCTCCTGTCCACTCCTCTAGACCTCTCCTCTCCTGTCCACTCCTCTAGACCTCTCCTCTCCTGTCCACTCCTCTGGACCTCTCCTCTCCTGTCCACTCCTCTAGACCTCTCCCATCCCATTCTCTCCTCTCATGTCCACTCCTCTAGACCTCTCCCATCCCATCCCGCCCTCTCCTGTCCACTCCTCTGACCTCTCCCATCTCATTCTCTCCTCTCCTGTTCACTCCTCTAGACCTCTCCCATCCCGTCCTCTCCTGTCCACTCTTCTAGACCTCTCCCATCACATTTTCTCCTCTCCTGTCCACTCCTCCAGACCTCTCCCATCCCATCCCGTCCTCTCCTGTCCACTCCTCAAGACCTCTCCTCTCCTGTCCACTCCTCTAGACCTCTCCTCTCCTGTCCACTCCTCTAGACCTCTCCTCTCCTGTCCACTCCTCTAGACCTCTCCAATTCCATTTTCTCCTCTCCAGTCCACTCCTCGAGACCTCTCCCATCCCATTCTTTCCTCTCCTGTCTACTCCTCTAGACCTCTCCCATCCGTACTCTCCTCTCCTGTCCACTCCTCTAGACCTCTCCCATCCCGTCCTCTCCTGTCCACTCATCTTGACCTCTCCTCTCCTGTCCACTCCTCTAGACCACTCCCATTAAGTCCTCTCCTCTCCTGTCCACTCCTCTAGACCTCTCCCATCCTCTCCTCTCCTGTCTAATCCTCTAGACATCTCCTCTCCTGTCCACTCCTCTAGACCTCTCCTCTCCTGTCCACTCCTCCAGACATCTCCTCTCCTGTCCACTCCTCTTGACCTCTCCTCTCCTGTACACTCCTCTCCTCTCCTGTCCAATCCTCTAGACCTCTCCCATCCCGTCCTCTCCTCTCCTGTCCACTCCTCTAGACCTCTCCCATCCCATCCCGTCCACTCCTGTCAACTCCTCTAGACCTCTCCCATCTCATTCTCTCCTCTCCTGGCCACTCCTCTAGACCTCTCCTATCCCATCCCGTCCTCTCCTGTCCACTCTTCTAGACCTCTCCCATCCCATTTTCTCCTCTCCTGTCCACTCCTCTAGACCTCTCCCATCTCATCCCGTCCTCTCCTGTCCACTCCTCTAGACCTCTCCCATCCCATTCTCTCCTTTCCTGTCCAATCCTCTAGACCTCTCCCATCCTCTCCTCTTCTCTCCACTCCTCTAGACCTCTCCTCTCCTGTCCACTCCTCTAGACCTCTCCCATCCCATCCCGTGCCTCTCCTGTCCACTCCTCTAGACCTCTCCCATCCCAACATTCTCTCCTCTCCTGTCCACTCCTCTAGACCTCTCCCATCCCGTCCTCTCCTGTCCACTCCTCTAGACCTCTCCCATCCCATTCTCTCCTCTCCTGTCCACTCCTCTAAACCTCTCCCATCCCATCCCGTCCTCTCCTGTCCACTCCTCTAGACCTCTCCCATCCCATTCTCTCCTCTCCTGTCCACTCCTCTAGACCTCTCCCATCCCGTCCTCTCCTGTCCACTCCTCTAGACCTCTCCCATCCCATTCTCTCCTCTCCTGTCCACTCCTCTAGACCTCTCCCATCCCGTCCTCTCCTGTCCACTCCTCTAGACCTCTCCCATCCCATTCTCTCCTCTCCTGTCCACTCCTCTAGACCTCTCCCATCCCATCCCGTCCTCTCCTGTCCACTCCTCTGACCTCTCCCATCTCATTCTCTCCTCTCCTGTCCACTCCTCTAGACCTCTCCCATCCCATCCTCTCCTGTCCACTCCTCAAGACCTCTCCCATCCAGTCCTCTCCTCTCCTGTCCACTCCTCCAGACCTCTCCCATCCCACACCTCTCCTCTCCTGTCCACTCATCTAGACCTCTCCCATCCCGTCCTCTCCTCTCCTGTCCACTCCTCTAGACCTCTCACCTCCTCTCCTCTTCTCTCCACTCCTCTAGACCTCTCCTCTCCTGTCCACTCCTCTTGACCTCTCCCATCCCTTCCTCTCCTCTCCTGTCCACTCCTCTAGAACTCTCCCAACCTCTCCTCTCCTGTCCACTCCTCTAGACCTCTCTCATCCCGTCCTCTCCTCTCCTGTCCACTCCTCTAGACCTTTCCCATCCCATCCTCTCCTCTCCTGTCCACTCCTCTAGACCTCTCCTCTCCTGTCCACTCCTCTAGACCTCTTCCATCCCGCCCTCTCCTCTCCTGTCCACTCATCTTGACCTCTCCCATCCCGTCCTCTCCTCTCCTGTCCTCTCCTCTAGACCTCTCCCATCCTCTCCTCTTCTCTCCACTCCTCTAGACCTCTCCTCTCCCATCCCATTCTCTCCTCTCCTGTCCACTCCTCTAGACCTCTCACATCCTCTCCTCTTCTCTCCACTCCTCTAGACCTCTCCTCTCCTCTAGACCTTTCCCATCCCGTCCTCTCCTCTCCTGTCCACTCCTCTAGACCTCTCCCAACCTCTCCTCTCCTGTCCACTCCTCTAGACCTCTCCTCTCCTGTCCACTCCTCTAGACCTCTCCCATCCTGTCCTCTCCTCTCCTGTCCACTCCTCTAGACCTCTCCCATCCCGTCCTCTCCTCTCCTGTCCACTCCTCTAGACCTCTCCCCCATCCTCTCCTGTCCTAGTCCTCTCCTCTCCACTCCTCTAGACCTCTCCCATCTCCCTCTCCACTCCTCTAGACCTCTCCTCTCCTGTCCACTCCTCTAGACCTCTCCCATCCTGTCATCCTGTCCACCACTCCTCTAGACCTCTCCTCTCCTGTCCACTCCTCTAGACCTCTCCTCCCCTGTCCACTCCTCTAGACCTCTCCTCCTGTCCACTCCTCTCCTCTCCTGTCCACTCCTCTAGACCTCTCCCATCCTCTAGTCCTGTCCACTCCTCTAGACCTCTCCTCCCCGTCCTGTCCACTCCTCTAGACCTCTCCTCTCCTCCACTCCTCAAGACCTCTCCTCTCCACTCCTCTAGACCTCTCCTCTCCTGTCCACTCCTCTAGACCGCTCCTGTCCACTCCTCTAGACCTCTCCTCTCCTGTCCACTCCTCTAGACCTCTCCTGTCCACTCCCTAGACGTCTCCTCTCCTGTCCACTCCTCTATACCTCTCCTATCCACTCCTATATACCTCTTCTCTCCTCTCCACTCCTCTCGACCTCTCCCATCCAGTCCTCTCCTCTCCTGCCCACTCCTCTAGACCTCTCCCATCCTCTCCTCTCCTGTCCACTCCTCTAGACCTCTCCCATCCTCTCCTCTCCTGTCCACTCCTCTGGACCTCTCCTCTCCTCGCCACTCCTCTAGACCTCTCTTCTCCTGTCCTCTCCCGTTCTCATATCTGTTAGGGGGAGCAGATGGTAGCTGTTACCTATCAGAGAGAGCAGTGATGTGTGTGTGTACGTAGCCATACGTAAAGCCTTGTCTCACACTCTGGCCTACCCTCTGTGTCCGACAATGTGTGTGGAAGGGTGTGTGAATACCAACTGGTAAGTCATAAAGATTCTAGACTTCCAGAGGTCAATTTGTGGATTGGATATCATTCTATAGGTTAAGCCATGTATGGTATTAATGTCAGTTTAGTATCTGGCAGCTAAATCATGGAGATGCACACTAGGGGTGTGAGACAAGACACTCCCCCCCCCACACACACACAATTCACACTACACCTCAGAATCCCTCTCTTTCTGCTTCTCTGTCTCTCTTATAATATGCAGCCAAGGGCCCCTAGAGATGGCACTCTCCGATTTCCTTTGTAGAGCAGAATAATGCGATCCTTTTAGTGAGGCTCCCTCCCCCGCTTTAGTCTGAGATTGATTGCAAACACCTTAGCCCTGCTTCGTACTCCCTCTCTCTCTGAAGGCCTGGTGCTTCGGCACCGCATTGCGTAGCGTCCTGAAAGGCCTCCGCTGAATGTATTCGTTTCGAGGTTATTTAATCCACTTGAACGTTTTTTTTCCCCCTTCTTCCTGCCCAAACTAGAATCTGCGCGTCTCCGCTACAAGCACTTTACTCACGCAGCCCGACCTCCCCCTTGACAGACACATGCACATAAATACTGTATACACGCCTTGGTTCGAGAATGGGTGTACGCGCACGTTTTTATGACAGCGGTAAACAATGTATGTAGAGAGCGTGCAGGTCCCCCTCCCTTCGCCTCTTAACAGATGCGCCCGGGTACTGCCGCCAAGGCTTCCTTTATCTCTCTCCCCTCTCCACACGCCCCTCCGCGCTCCAGAGCCTCCAATGTCACAGCGAATAGATAAACGGGGGATTAGCCCACGTGGTAGCACCAATCTGTTGACGGGAAGGAAATAATTACCCCACTAATGTAATTTATAGTTTTTTAATCAAGTAGCCTACACAAGTTTCACCCCAAAAAAAGATCAGGAGAGGGAAAATCTAGCCAAACCTCGCAAATTGGTGTGGCAGAAGAGAAATCGTTACCAGTTTGCTTAATTGATAATGTTAGCCTACATAAAAAAATGGTTAGATTGTTTCTAATGTTGATGATTGATTTGGATATAGGCGCTAGACTACATTTCAAATAGGCATACTTTATCGGACCATGCTCGCACACGAATAAAGGGGCTATACATAGGATAGTCATTCTTTTTGAAAATAAAATATGACGGGGGAAACGTGTGTTGCCTAGGGGATACTTTCGACATAAAACACCGGAGGTAAATCAACAAGACCGACAGTCGTTCATTTTGATGAGCTAGAAAAGGACTACAGATTAAACAACATGCATCTGGCGCAAACAGGCTTTCCTGCGGATAGTCAGGCGCTGCTATGCAGGGGTAGAGTGTGCCAACTTGTTGGCGGTGTTTGTTAGCCTGCATGGCTTTGTAAAACACTGATCTGGGTATTACGCAAACACAAACCACACAGATAATTCATCTTTCGCTATTTCAAGGCCAACAACAACCACGGAATAATAAATTAGGTCCTATTTCCCCCCACAATCTGACAGATGTTTCTACTTAACTACGGAGAACTGTGTGTGTGAAGGGAAGGGCGTAGTGGAAATATAAGCGTTTGGGATCCCGGGGACAAGGGTTAGCCTACGTTTGACTCGAACCAAACTATTCCCGCTGGCAACAAGTCTCTTCCTCTTTATAAAACAAGATCAACAAGGATGGAAAGTATAGTGCCCTGAGAGCGGAGCAGAACGCGAGAGAGCCAGCGTGGCGGAGTTAAACCCAGGATTCAATACACACACAAACCACCGAGCCGACTGCAAGAGAAAAAACTGTGAAAGCTGTGTGGGAGCACTGTATTTCTAGATTATCTAGACTAGATTATCCAAAATCGAGAGGTAGGTTATTCATAGTGGCAAATGTGAATAGTAAAGTATTTTTCAGACCAAATAAATAGGTGACAAACTGTGTTTTTCCATAGTCCTGGATGGAAGAGTCCCGGACAAGGGAGGAATCCTACAACAAGAATTTGGGTAAATTACGGAATTTCACAAACCTAAAAATGGAAACGATTTAGATGAATAAAATACGATAAAGGTTAACTTGTATTGCGATTTATTTAAATTATTTTTTTTTGTAAAATATAAATACAAATAATAGTGTATTTAATTACAAAGTTTAAACACTTACATTGCCAAAACAAACAAACAAATCAAACACCCCAGTCAGAAAAACAGTTACTGAAATGGTCATCTTATTTACAAGTTCAAGCATGAATCTCACTCTTCAATTGAAATGTCTTGTAGTATCTTACATTTATATTTTTACAAAAAACCCACATCAAATATCTTAATTCCTCATTGTCATAAATAAGATACAAATAAAGCTAGGTTTTTAGGCAATGTTGAAAATAAAATCCCCAAATCTTTGGGATGAGCCATGAGTGCTAAAATGTTTTTGTCACAGTTCACCTCTATATATATATATATATCTGTCAAAGTCCAATGGGTCGGTAAAGCTCAAATCAAGTGCACTGCCATGATCCAAAGTAAAACAATAACCTTTACCTCCCTCTGAGGTCCACATTCAACTCACATTGCTCCTGACCTGTTCACTAGCCTAGTCAACCCAAACAGCGTCAAAACCCACAACCTGACCACAACATGACAACCAAAGCAGCATATATACAGTATGGATATACATACATACATACATACATACATACATACATACATACATACATACATACATACATACATACATATATATATATAAAACAAATCAAATCGGCAGTTAATGTATACATATATAATATATTTATTTAAAAAATGCAGTTTGTGTGGCGCTGGGGTCTGTTTCCTCTTTGAAGGGATACTGTCCAGTATTCAACGTCCAGTCCTCACAGGGCATGGGAACGTACACATGGAGCATGTGTGTGTGTTGGCTACGTCCCAATACTCTCTCCTTCCTCCCAAAGTGTTCACTTCCCTGCACCGATTTGAAAGGAAAGGACTGGTATAAGAAACATGGTGGGAAACTACCACTAGACAAATAACTGCACCAGACTGGTGGGAACTAGTGAAGGAGTGTCCACTTCAGGAGAAAGTAGATCTTATTGAGAGTCACCCTCTGTGTGTGTATCTCAGGGTCACGAGCGGGCTTTAGCTTTGACCCGGGCCCCTTTGGGCTCCCATCGGCTGTCCAAACACTCTAGCGAGGAGCCCAGCAGCGCAGCCAGCTCCGAGCTGGTCTCAACCAGGTCCAGCAGCTCCTTGCTGTCGGGGAGGAAGGCGGCGAGCTCGTCGGGGCACGAGAAGAGCGGCGACAGTGACGCCTGCTTGTAGAACTCTGCCTCGGCAATGGTTGCTACCTCCAGATGGGCGAAGGCTGCCCTGAACGCCCTGGAGGACATTCTGAGTCTCTTCAGGACGTCTGATAGGAGCAGCCAGTTTCTGGGACTGAGGGGGAGGGAGAGAGGGAACGGGTTAGCACGGCTCTACACTTGTGATGTGACACCAGTGACTCCAGCTTTTCAACACTAGCTGTAATTATGGGCTGTAGCACCGTGGTTGGGGTTTTCAATATCTGTCACACACATATAAACACAAAGGCTTTTCTGGGGGCGCTCTGTGAACCCCCCCCCAAAACAAACACACACACACACACGGTAGGGTAGGTGATGAACAACAGGCGCTGTTCAAATCGATAGCACTTGAAATGGTTAGCTGTGTAGCGCTGCGGCTGGGGAGCAGCTGAATGGGGAGAGGAGTATAAATGCAAGCGCTGCCGAGCCTCCGTGTGTGTGTGTGTGTGTGGTGTGTGTGTGTGTGTGTGTGTGTGTGTGTGTGTGTGTGTGTGTGTGTGTGTGTGTGTGTGTGTGGTGTGTGTGTGTGTGTGTGTGTGTGTGTGTGTGAGAGAGAGAGCGCAGGCCAGCCTCACAGCCCAGGAGATCCATTAATACTGCATCAGCCAGAAGAGCAGAGCGATCCGAGAGAGACAAGAGGAGAGAGAGAACGAGAGCAGAGCGAGAGAGAAAGAAAGAGTGGGGGAGGGGAGCTCCGCTGAGAGATGGAGAGAGAAAGAAAGAGTGGGGGAGGGGAGCTCCGCTGAGAGATGGAGAGAGACAAGAGGAGAGAGAGAGCGGTGCTCAGACTGAAGATTACACAGAACAGTGCGCTGCAGCCAAGAGGGAGAGAATGAGAGGGAGGGGAGGAAGAGAGGGTGAGTGACGAGGTCGGGAGGCAAACGGTGTGGGAGGCAATTAGCGCTGTCTGCATGCACACACGTCTCTAGCTAACGTCTCCGGCTAACGGCAGCCTGCCGTGCTGCGTAGCGTCAATCTCCATCTTCTCCTCTATATTTCTCTCCACCATCCTAAAAAACCTCCTCTCTCTGCCATCCTCTCTTTCTCCACCATCCTTCTACCAAATCTCCTCTCTCTCTACCATCCTCTCTTTCTCTACCATCCTTCTACCAAACCTCCTCTCTCTCTACCATCCTTCTACCAAACCTCCTCTCTCTCTACCATCCTCTCTTTCTCCACCATCCTACCAAATCTCCTCTCTTTCTCCACCATCCTTCTACCGAACCTCCTCTCTCTACCATCCTCTCTTTCTCCACCATCCTATCAAACCTCCTCTCTCTACCATCCTCTCTTTCTCCACCATCCTTCTACCAAATCTCTCCTCTCTCTCCACCATCCTACCAAACCTCCTCTCTCTCTACCATCCTCTCTTTCTCTACCATCCTATCAAACCTCTCTCTCGCTCCCTCTCTCTACCATCCTATCAAATCTCCTCTCTCTCTACCATCCTATCAAATTTCCTCTCTACCATCCTTCTATCAAGCCTCCTCTCGCTCTCTCTCTACCATCCGATCAATCCTCCCATCGTTCTCTCTAAAATCCTCCATCCAACCTCCTCTCTGTCTCTTTACCCACCCTCTCTGTTCCTCTCCATCTCTCCAACCCCCTAATGTTTCTCCTCCCTCATATCAGAGCAACCCACAGTATTAAAGAGCTCTGCTTCTACTAGTCGCTCTTCTTCCCTCCACATAAATCATTTCCTCCTGTGGCGAGCCCCCTGGTTAATGACACCCCCCTCCTCCTCCCTCCGCCAGGTCGGTGTGAGTAATGACCCTCCCCCTCCCTCCCCCAGATCGGTGTGACTAATGACCCTCCCTCCCAGGTCGGTGTGACTAATGACTTTATCGATACCCTGATCATAATGATCCCTCCTCTCGTCTGCTTGATAACACACTGGAACGAGGGAGAGGAGGGACGGATGGATGGAGGGAACCCAACATGCAGTGAAGTGTAGGGTTACTGGTGAGAACAACAACACTGCTATAATGTGGCTGGGTAACCGTGACAATACTGTAATGTAATGGGTGGTCACAGGCGGACAGACTAAAGCTCATTATTTTGCTTACTGCAGGACAGAAACCGATTCAAAACTACAGTCAGAACCAGAAGGAAAAATGTTATTTCTGGGGCTCATAATGACACACAGACACTTACCCCTGTGAGAGGGAGAGCTGAATGTTGTAGCAGGGCAGGAGAGGTCGGTCAGAGAACTCAAACTCAAAGCCCTGCCTCGTGTCCTCCTCCTCTCCTGGGCCTGGGGGGTTAGCCAGGATGTCATAGGCTGCTGGGTCCTCACCTGACTCTGCAACACACACACACACACACACACACTGTTACAACACTATTCTGTAGAGATTACCAAACACACACACTGTTACAATACAATTTCAGTGGAGATGACCAAACACACTGTTACAATACTATTCTGTAGAGATGACCAAACACACTGTTACAATACTATTCTGTAGAGATGACCAAACACACTGTTACAATACTATTCTGTAGAGATGACCAAACACACTGTTACAATACTATTCTGTAGAGATGACCAAACACACTGTTACAATACTATTCTGTAGAGATGACCAAACACACACACTGTTACAACACTATTCTGTAGAGATGACCAAACACACACACTGTTACAACACTATTCTGTAGAGATGACCAAACACACTGTTACAATACTATTCTGTAGAGATGACCAAACACACTGTTACAACACTATTCAGTAGAGATGACCAAACACACTGTTACAACACTATTCTGTAGAGATGACCAAACACACTGTTACAACACTATTCTGTAGAGATGACCAAACACACTGTTACAACACTATTCTGAAGAGATGACCAAACACACTGTTACAACACTATTCTGTAGAGATGACCAAACACATTGTTACAACACTATTCTGAAGAGATGACCAAACACACTGTTACAATACTATTCTGTAGAGATGACCAAACACACTGTTACAACACTATTCTGAAGAGGTGACCAAACACACTGTTACAACACTATTCTGAAGAGATGACCAAACACACTGTTACAATACTATTCTGTAGAGATGACCAAACACACTGTTACAACACTATTCTGAAGAGGTGACCAAACACACTGTTACAACACTATTCTGTAGAGAAAGCCAAACACACTGTTACAATACTATTCTGTAGAGATGTCCAAACACACTGTTACAACACTATTCTGAAGAGATGACCAAACACACACACTGTTACAATACTATTCTGTAGAGATGACCAAACACACACACTGTTACAATACTATTCTGTAGAGATGACCAAACACACACACTGTTACAACACTATTCTGTAGAGATGACCAAACACACTGTTACAACACTATTCTGTAGAGATGACCAAACACACTGTTACAACACTATTCAGTAGAGATGACCAAACACACTGTTACAACACTATTCTGTAGAGATGGCCAAACACACTGTTACAATACAATTCTGTAGAGATTTCCAAACACACTGCTACAACACTATTCTGAAGAGATGACCAAACACACTGTTACAACACTATTCTGGAGAGATGACCAAACACACTGTTACAACACTATTCTGTAGAGATGACCAAACACACTGTTAATACTATTCTGTAGAGATGTCCAAACACACTGTTACAATACTATTCTGTAGAGATGACCAAACACACTGTTAATACTATTCTGTAGAGATGACCAAACACACTGTTACAATACTATTCTGTAGAGATGACCAAACACACACACTGTTACAATACTATTCTGTAGAGATGACCAAACACACACTGTTACAATACTATTCTGTAGAGATGACCAAACACACTGTTACAATACTATTCTGTAGAGATGACCAAACACACACACTGTTACAATACTATTCTGTAGAGATGACCAAACACACTGTTACAATACTATTCTGTAGAGATGACCAAACACACTGTTACAATACTATTCTGTAGAGATGACCAAACACACACACTGTTACAATACTATTCTGTAGAGATGACCAAACACACTGTTACAATACTATTCTGTAGAGATGACCAAACACACTGTTACAATACTATTCTGTAGAGATGACCAAACACACACACTGTTACAATACTATTCTGTAGAGATGACCAAACACACTGTTACAATACTATTCTGTAGAGATGACCAAACACACTGTTACAATACTATTCTGTAGAGATGTCCAAACACACACACTGTTACAATACTATTCTGTAGAGATGACCAAACACACTGTTACAATACTATTCTGTAGAGATGACCAAACACACTGTTACAATACTATTCTGTAGAGATGACCAAACACACTGTTACAACACTATTCTGTAGAGATGACCAAACACACTGTTACAACACTATTCTGTAAGAGATGACCAAACACACTGTTAAATACTATTCTGTAGAGATGTCCAAACACACACACTGTTACAACACTATTCTGTAGAGATGACCAAACACACTGTTACAACACTATTCTGTAGAGATGTCCAGACACACTGTTACAACACTATTCTGTAGAGATGACCAAACACACTGTTACAATACTATTCTGTAGAGACGACCAAACACACTGTTACAATACTATTCTGTAGAGATGACCAACACACACTGTTACAACACTATTCTGTAGAGATGACCAAACACACTGTTACAACACTATTCTGTAGAGATGACCAAACACACTGTTACAACACTATTCTGTAGAGATGACCAAACACACTGTTACAACACTATTCTGTAGAGATGACCAAACACACTGTTACAACACTATTCTGTAGAGATGACCAAACACACTGTTACAACACTATTCTGTTGACCAAACACACTGTTACAACACTATTCTGTAGAGATGACCAAACACACTGTTACAACACTATTCTGTAGAGATGACCAAACACACTGTTACAATACTATTCTGTAGAGATGACCAAACACACTGTTACAACACTATTCTGAAGAGATGACCAAACACACTGTTACAACACTATTCTGTAGAGATGACCAAACACACTGTTACAATACTATTCTGTAGAGATGACCAAACACACTGTTACAACACTATTCTGTAGAGATGACCAAACACACTGTTACAACACTATTCTGTAGAGATGACCAAACACACTGTTACAATACTATTCTGTAGAGATGACCAAACACACTGTTACAACACTATTCTGTAGAGATGACCAAACACACACACTGTTACAATACTATTCTGTAGAGATGACCAAACACACTGTTACAATACTATTCTGTAGAGATGACCAAACACACACACTGTTACAATACTATTCTGTAGAGATGACCAAACACACTGTTACAACACTATTCTGTAGAGATGACCAAACACACACACTGTTACAACACTATTCTGTAGAGATGACCAAACACACTGTTACAACACTATTCTGTAGAGATGACCAAACACACTGTTACAACACTATTCTGTAGAGATGACCAAACACACTGTTACAACACTATTCTGTAGAGATGGCCAAACACACTGTTACAATACAATTCTGTAGAGATTTCCAAACACACTGCTACAACACTATTCTGAAGAGATGACCAAACACACTGTTACAACACTATTCTGGAGAGATGACCAAACACACTGTTACAATACTATTCTGTAGAGATGACCAACCACACTGTTACAACACTATTCTGTAGAGATGACCAAACACACTGTTACAATACTATTCTGTAGAGATGACCAACCACACTGTTACAACACTATTCTGTAGAGATGACCAAACACACTGTTACAATACTATTCTGTAGAGATGACCAAACACACACACTGTTACAATACTATTCTGTAGAGATGACCAAACACACACTGTTACAATACTATTCTGTAGAGATGACCAAACACACTGTCACAACACTATTCTGTAGAGATGACCAAACACACTGTTACAACACTATTCAGTAGAGATGACCAAACACACTGTTACAACACTATTCTGTAGAGATGACCAAACACACTGTTACAATACAATTCTGTAGAGATTTCCAAACACACTGCTACAACACTATTCTGAAGAGATGACCAAACACACTGTTACAACACTATTCTGGAGAGATGACCAAACACACTGTTACAACACTATTCTGTAGAGATGACCAAACACACTGTTAATACTATTCTGTAGAGATGTCCAAACACACTGTTACAATACTATTCTGTAGAGATGACCAAACACACTGTTAATACTATTCTGTAGAGATGACCAAACACACTGTTACAATACTATTCTGTAGAGATGACCAAACACACACACTGTTACAATACTATTCTGTAGAGATGACCAAACACACACTGTTACAATACTATTCTGTAGAGATGACCAAACACACTGTTACAATACTATTCTGTAGAGATGACCAAACACACACACTGTTACAATACTATTCTGTAGAGATGACCAAACACACTGTTACAATACTATTCTGTAGAGATGACCAAACACACTGTTACAATACTATTCTGTAGAGATGACCAAACACACACACTGTTACAATACTATTCTGTAGAGATGACCAAACACACTGTTACAATACTATTCTGTAGAGATGACCAAACACACTGTTACAATACTATTCTGTAGAGATGACCAAACACACTGTTACAATACTATTCTGTAGAGATGACCAAACACACTGTTACAATACTATTCTGTAGAGATGACCAAACACACTGTTACAATACTATTCTGTAGAGATGACCAAACACACACACTGTTACAATACTATTCTGTAGAGATGACCAAACACACTGTTACAATACTATTCTGTAGAGATGACCAAACACACTGTTACAATACTATTCTGTAGAGATGACCAAACACACTGTTACAATACTATTCTGTAGAGATGACCAAACACACTGTTACAACACTATTCTGTAGAGATGACCAAACACATTGTTACAACACTATTCTGAAGAGATGACCAAACACACTGTTAAATACTATTCTGTAGAGATGTCCAAACACACACACTGTTACAACACTATTCTGTAGAGATGACCAAACACACTGTTACAACACTATTCTGTAGAGATGTCCAGACACACTGTTACAACACTATTCTGTAGAGATGACCAAACACACTGTTACAATACTATTCTGTAGAGACGACCAAACACACTGTTACAATACTATTCTGTAGAGATGACCAACCACACTGTTACAACACTAATCTGTACAGATGACCAAACACACTGTTACAACACTATTCTGTAGAGATGACCAAACACACTGTTACAACACTATTCTGTAGAGATGACCAAACACACTGTTACAACACTATTCTGTAGAGATGACCAAACACACTGTTACAACACTATTCTGTAGAGATGACCAAACACACTGTTACAACACTATTCTGTAGAGATGACCAAACACACTGTTACAACACTATTCTGTAGAGATGACCAAACACACTTGTTACAACACTATTCTGTAGAGATGACCAAACACACTGTTACAATACTATTCTGTAGAGATGACCAAACACACTGTTACAACACTATTCTGTAGAGATGACCAAACACACTGTTACAACACTATTCTGTAGAGATGACCAAACACACTGTTACAATACTATTCTGTAGAGATGACCAAACACACTGTTACAACACTATTCTGAGAGATGACCAAACACACTGTTACAACACTATTCTGTAGAGATGACCAAACACACTGTTACAATACTATTCTGTAGAGATGTCCAAACACACTGTTACAACACTATTCTGTAGAGATGACCAAACACACACACTGTTACACACACTGTTACAATACTATTCTGTAGAGATGACCAAACACACACACTGTTACAATACTATTCTGTAGAGATGACCAAACACACTGTTACAATACTATTCTGTAGAGATGACCAAACATACTGTTACAACACTATTCTGTAGAGATGACCAAACACACTGTTACAACACTATTCTGTAGAGATGACCAAACACACTGTTACAACACTATTCTGTAGAGATGACCAAACACACTGTTACAACACTATTCTGTAGAGATGGCCAAACACACTGTTACAATACTATTCTGTAGAGATGACCAAACATACTGTTACAACACTATTCTGTAGAGATGACCAAACACACTGTTACAACACTATTCTGTAGAGATGACCAAACACACTGTTACAACACTATTCTGTAGAGATGACCAAACACACTGTTACAATACTATTCTGTAGAGATGTCCAAACACACTGTTACAATACTATTCGGTAGAGATGACCAAACACACTGTTACAATACTATTCTGTAGAGATGTCCAAACACACTGTTACAATACTATTCGGTAGAGATGACCAAACACACACACTGTTACAATACTATTCTGTAGAGATGACCAAACACACTGTTACAATACTATTCTGTAGAGATGACCAAACACACTGTTACAATACTATTCTGTAGAGATGACCAAACACACACACTGTTACAATACTATTCTGTAGAGATGACCAAACACACTGTTACAATACTATTCTGTAGAGATGACCAAACACACTGTTACAATACTATTCTGTAGAGATGACCAAACACACACACTGTTACAATACTATTCTGTAGAGATGACCAAACACACACTGTTACAATACTATTCTGTAGAGATGACCAAACACACTGTTACAATACTATTCTGTAGAGATGACCAAACACACACACTGTTACAATACTATTCTGTAGAGATGACCAAACACACTGTTACAATACTATTCTGTAGAGATGACCAAACACACTGTTAAATACTATTCTGTAGAGATGTCCAAACACACTGTTACAATACTATTCTGTAGAGATGACCAAACACACACACTGTTACAATACTATTCTGTAGAGATGACCAAACACACTGTTACAATACTATTCTGTAGAGATGACCAAACACACTGTTACAATACTATTCTGTAGAGATGACCAAACACACTGTTACAACACTATTCTGTAGAGATGACCAAACACACTGTTACAACACTATTCTGTAGAGATGACCAAACACACTGTTACAATACTATTCTGTAGAGATGACCAAACACACACACTGTTACAACACTATTCTGTAGAGATGACCAAACACACTGTTACAACACTATTCTGTAGAGATGACCAAACACACTGTTACAACACTATTCTGTAGAGATGACCAAACACACTGTTACAATACTATTCTGTAGAGATGACCAAACACACTGTTACAATACTATTCTGTAGAGATGACCAACCACACTGTTACAACACTAACTGTAGAATGACCAAACACACTGTTACAACACTATTCTGTAGAGATGACCAAACACACTGTTACAACACTATTCTGTAGAGATGACCAAACACACTGTTACAACACTATTCTGTAGAGATGACCAAACACACTGTTACAATACTATTCTGTAGAGATGACCAAACACACACACTGTTACAATACTATTCTGTAGAGATGACCAAACACACACACTGTTACAATACTATTCTGTAGAGATGACCAAACACACTGTTACAATACTATTCTGTAGAGATGACCAAACACACTGTTACAATACTATTCTGTAGAGATGACCAAACACACTGTTACAACACTATTCTGTAGAGATGACCAAACACACTGTTACAACACTATTCTGAAGAGATGACCAAACACACTGTTAAATACTATTCTGTAGAGATGACCAAACACACTGTTACAATACTATTCTGTAGAGATGACCAAACACACTGTTACAACACTATTCTGTAGAGATGTCCAAACACACTGTTACAACACTATTCTGTAGAGATGACCAAACACACTGTTACAATACTATTCTGTAGAGATGACCAAACACACTGTTACAATACTATTCTGTAGAGATGACCAAACACACTGTTACAACACTATTCTGTAGAGATGACCAAACACACTGTTACAACACTATTCTGTAGAGATGACCAAACACACTGTTACAACACTATTCTGTAGAGATGACCAAACACACTGTTACAACACTATTCTGTAGAGATGACCAAACACACTGTTACAATACTATTCTGTAGAGATGACCAAACACACTGTTACAACACTATTCTGTAGAGATGACCAAACACACTGTTACAACACTATTCTGTAGAGATGACCAAACACACTGTTACAATACTATTCTGTAGAGATGACCAAACACACTGTTACAATACTATTCTGTAGAGATGACCAAACACACTGTTACAACACTATTCTGTAGAGATGACCAAACACACTGTTACAACACTATTCTGTAGAGATGACCAAACACACTGTTACAATACTATTCTGTAGAGATGACCAAACACACTGTTACAATACTATTCTGTAGAGATGACCAAACACACTGTTACAACACTATTCTGTAGAGATGACCAAACACACTGTTACAACACTATTCTGTAGAGATGACCAAACACACTGTTACAATACTATTCTGTAGAGATGACCAACACACACACTGTTACAATACTATTCTGTAGAGATGTCCAAACACACACACTGTTACAACACTATTCTGTAGAGATGACCAAACACACTGTTACAATACTATTCTGTAGAGATGACCAAACACACTGTTACAATACTATTCTGTAGAGATGTCCAAACACACTGTTAAATACTATTCTACCAAACACACTGTTACAATACTATTCTGTAGAGATGACCAAACACACTGTTACAACACTATTCTGTAGAGATGACCAAACACACTGTTACAACACTATTCTGTAGAGATGACCAAACACACTGTTAAACACTATTCTGTTGACAACACTATTCTGTAGAGATGACCAAACACACTGTTACAACACTATTCTGTAGAGATGACCAAACACACTGTTACAATACTATTCTGTAGAGATGACCAAACACACACTGTTACAATACTATTCTGTAGAGATGTCCAAACACTGTTACAACACACTGTTACAAACTATTCTGTAGAGATGACCACACACTGTTACAATACTATTCTGTAGAGATGACCAAACACACTGTTACAATACTATTCTGTAGAGATGACCAAACACACTGTTACAACACTATTCTGTAGAGATGACCAAACACACTGTTACAACACTATTCTGTAGAGATGACCAAACACACTGTTACAATACTATTCTGTAGAGATGACCAAACACACTGTTACAATACTATTCTGTAGAGATGACCAAACACACACACTGTTACAATACTATTCTGTAGAGATGACCAAACACACACACTGTTACAATACTATTCTGTAGAGATGACCAAACACACTGTTACAACACTATTCTGTAGAGATGACCAAACACACTGTTACAACACTATTCTGTAGAGATGACCAAACACACTGTTACAATACTATTCTGTAGAGATGACCAAACACACTGTTACAATACTATTCTGTAGAGATGTCCAAACACACTGTTACAACACTATTCTGTAGAGATGACCAAACACACTGTCACAACACTATCTGTAGAGATGACCAAACACACACAATACTATTCTGTTACAAACACACTGTTACTATTCTGTAGAGATGACCAAACACACTGTTACAACACTATTCTGTAGAGATGACCAAACACACTGTTACAACACTGTTGACAAACACACTGTTACAATATATTCTGTAGAGATGACCAAACACACTGTTACAATACTATTCTGTAGAGATGACCAAACACACACACTGTTACAACACTATTCTGTAGAGATGACCAAACACACTGTTACAATACTATTCTGTAGAGATGACCAAACACACTGTTACAATACTATTCTGTAGAGATGAAACACAAAATACACTACCAAACACACTGTTACAATACTATTCTGTAGAGATGTCCAAACACACTGTTACAACACTATTCTGTAGAGATGACCAAACACACTGTCACAACACTATTCTGTAGAGATGACCAAACACACTGTTACAATACTATTCTGTAGAGATGACCAAACACACTGTTACAACACTATTCTGTAGAGATGTCCAAACACACTGTTACAACACTATTCTGTTGACAAACACACTGTTACAATACTATCTGTAGAGATGACCAAACACACTGTTGACAAACACACTGTTACAACACTATTCTGTAGAGATGACCAAACACACTGTTACAATACTATTCTGTAGAGATGACCAAACACACTGTTACAATACTATTCTGTAGAGATGTCCAAACACACTGTTACAACACTATTCTGTAGAGATGACCAAACACACTGTTACAACACTATTCTGTAGAGATGACCAACACACACACTGTTACAATACTATTCTGTAGAGATGACCAAACACACTGTTACAATACTATTCTGTAGAGATGACCAAACACACACACTGTTACAATACTATTCTGTAGAGATGACCAAACACACACACTGTTACAATACTATTCTGTAGAGATGACCAAACACACTGTTACAACACTATTCTGTAGAGATGACCAAACACACTGTTACAATACTATTCTGTAGAGATGACCAAACACACTGTTACAATACTATTCTGTAGAGATGACCAAACACACTGTTACAATACTATTCTGTAGAGATGACCAAACACACTGTTACAACACTATTCTGTAGAGATGACCAAACACACTGTTACAACACTATTCTGTAGAGATGACCAAACACACTGTTACAATACTATTCTGTAGAGATGACCAAACACACTGTTACAATACTATTCTGTAGAGATGACCAAACACACTGTTACAACACTATTCTGTAGAGATGACCAAACACACTGTTACAACACTAATCTGTAGAGATGACCAAACACACTGTTACAATACTATTCTGTAGAGATGACCAACACACACACTGTTACAATACTATTCTGTAGAGATGTCCAAACACACACACTGTTACAACACTATTCTGTAGAGATGACCAAACACACTGTTACAATTATTCTGTAGAGATGACCAAACACACTGTTACAATACTATTCTGTAGAGATGTCCAAACACACTGTTACAATACTACACTGTTACAATACTATTCTGTAGAGATGTCCAAACACACTGTTACAACACTATTCTGTAGAGATGACCAAACACACTGTTACAACACTATTCTGTAGAGATGACCAAACACACTGTTACAATACTATTCTGTAGAGATGACCAAACACACTGTTACAATACTATTCTGTAGAGATGACCAAACACACTGTTACAACACTATTCTGTAGAGATGACCAAACACACTGTTACAATACTATTCTGTAGAGATGACCAAACACACTGTTACAATACTATTCTAACACACACACTGTTACAATACTATTCTGTAGAGATGACCAAACACACACACTGTTACAACACTATTCTGTAGAGATGACCAAACACACTGTTACAATACTATTCTGTAGAGATGACCAAACACACTGTTACAATACTATTCTGTAGAGATGTCCAAACACACTGTTACAACACTGTTACAACTGTCACAACACTATTCTGTAGAGATGACCAAACACACTGTTACAATACTATTCTGTAGAGATGACCAAACACACTGTTACAATACTATTCTGTAGAGATGACCAAACACACTGTTACAATACTATTCTGTAGAGATGACCAAACACACACACTGTTACAATACTATTCTGTAGAGATGACCAAACACACTGTTACAATACTATTCTGTAGAGATGACCAAACACACTGTTACAACACTATTCTGTAGAGATGACCAAACACACTGTTACAACACTATTCTGTAGAGATGACCAAACACACTGTTACAATACTATTCTGTAGAGATGACCAAACACACTGTTACAACACTATTCTGTAGAGATGACCAAACACACTGTTACAATACTATTCTGTAGAGATGACCAAACACACTGTTACAATACTATTCTGTAGAGATGACCAAACACACTGTTACAACACTATTCTGTAGAGATGACCAAACACACTGTTACAACACTATTCTGTAGAGATGACCAAACACACTGTTACAATACTATTCTGTAGAGATGAACAACACACACACTGTTACAATACTATTCTGTAGAGATGTCCAAACACACACACTGTTACAACACTATTCTGTAGAGATGACCAAACACACTGTTACAATACTATTCTGTAGAGATGACCAAACACACTGTTAAAATACTATTCTGTAGAGATGTCCAAACACACTGTTACAATACTATTCTATAGAGATGACCAAACACACTGTTACAATACTATTCTGTAGAGATGTCCAAACACACTGTTACAACACTATTCTGTAGAGATGACCAAACACACTGTTACAACACTATTCTGTAGAGATGACCAACACACACACTGTTACAATACTATTCTGTAGAGATGACCAAACACACTGTTACAACACTATTCTGTAGAGATGACCAAACACACTGTTACAACACTAATCTGTAGAGATGACCAAACACACTGTTATTATTCTGTAGAGATGACCAAACACACACTGTTACAATACTATTCTGTAGAGATGTCCAAACACACACACTGTTACAACACTATTCTGTAGAGATGACCAAACACACTGTTACAATACTATTCTGTAGAGATGACCAACACACACACTGTTACAATACTATTCTGTAGAGATGACCAAACACACACACTGTTACAATACTATTCTGTAGAGATGACCAAACACACTGTTACAATACTATTCTGTAGAGATGACCAAACACACTGTTACAATACTATTCTGTAGAGATGACCAAACACACTGTTACAATACTATTCTGTAGAGATGACCAAACACACTGTTACAATACTATTCTGTAGAGATGACCAAACACACTGTTACAATACTATTCTGTAGAGATGACCAAACACACTGTTACAATACTATTCTGTAGAGATGACCAAACACACTGTTACAATACTATTCTGTAGAGATGACCAAACACACTGTTACAATACTATTCTGTAGAGATGACCAAACACACTGTTACAATACTATTCTGTAGAGATGACCAAACACACTGTTACAATACTATTCTGTAGAGATGACCAAACACACTGTTACAATACTATTCTGTAGAGATGACCAAACACACTGTTACAATACTATTCTGTAGAGATGACCAAACACACTGTTACAACACTATTCTGTAGAGATGACCAAACACACTGTTACAACACTATTCTGTAGAGATGACCAAACACACTGTTACAACACTATTCTGTAGAGATGACCAAACACACTGTTACAATACTATTCTGTAGAGATGACCAAACACACTGTTACAATACTATTCTGTAGAGATGACCAAACACACTGTTACAACACTATTCTGTAGAGATGACCAAACACACTGTTACAACACTATTCTGTAGAGATGACCAAACACACTGTTACAATACTATTCTGTAGAGATGACCAAACACACTGTTACAATACTATTCTGTAGAGATGACCAAACACACTGTTACAATACTATTCTGTAGAGATGACCAAACACACTGTTACAACACTATTCTGTAGAGATGACCAAACACACTGTTACAACACTATTCTGTAGAGATGACCAAACACACTGTTACAACACTATTCTGTAGAGATGACCAAACACACTGTTACAAAACTGTAGAGATGACCAAACACACTGTTACAACACTATTCTGTAGAGATGACCAAACACACTGTTACAACACTATTCTGTAGAGATGACCAAACACACTGTTACAACACTATTCTGTAGAGATGACCAAACACACTGTTACAACACTATTCTGTAGAGATGACCAAACACACTGTTACAACACTATTCTGTAGAGATGACCAAACACACTGTTACAATACTATTCTGTAGAGATGTCCAAACACACTGTTACAACACTATTCTGTAGAGATGACCAAACACACACACTGTTACAATACTATTCTGTAGAGATGACCAAACACACACACTGTTACAATACTATTCTGTAGAGATGACCAAACACACACTGTTACAATACTATTCTGTAGAGATGACCAAACACACTGTTACAATACTATTCTGTAGAGATGACCAAACACACTGTTACAATACTATTCTGTAGAGATGACCAAACACACTGTTACAATACTATTCTGTAGAGATGACCAAACACACTGTTACAACACTATTCTGTAGAGATGACCAAACACACTGTTACAATACTATTCTATAGAGATGACCAAACACACTGTTACAATACTATTCTGTAGAGATGTCCAAACACACTGTTACAACACTATTCTGTAGAGATGACCAAACACACTGTTACAATACTATTCTGTAGAGATGACCAAACACACTGTTACAATACTATTCTGTAGAGATGACCAAACACACTGTTACAATACTATTCTGTAGAGATGACCAAACACACTGTTACAACACTATTCTGTAGAGATGACCAAACACACTGTTACAATACTATTCTGTAGAGATGACCAAACACACACTGTTACAATACTATTCTGTAGAGATGACCAAACACACTGTTACAATACTATTCTGTAGAGATGACCAAACACACTGTTACAATTATTCTGTAGAGATGACCAAACACACTGTTACAATACTATTCTGTAGAGATGACCAAACACACTGTTACAATACTATTCTGTAGAGATGACCAAACACACTGTTACAATACTATTCTGTAGAGATGACCAAACACACTGTTACAATACTATTCTGTAGAGATGACCAAACACACTGTTACAATACTATTCTGTAGAGATGACCAAACACTGTTACAACACTATTCTGTAGAGATGACCAAACACACTGTTACAATACTATTCTGTAGAGATGACCAAACACACTGTTACAACACTATTCTGTAGAGATGACCAAACACACTGTTACAACACTATTCTGTAGAGATGACCAAACACACTGTTACAATACTATTCTGTAGAGATGACCAAACACACACACTGTTACAATACTATTCTGTAGAGATGACCAAACACACACATACTATTCTGTAGAGATGACCAAACACACTGTTACAATACTATTCTGTAGAGATGACCAAACACACTGTTACAACACTATTCTGTAGAGATGACCAAACACACTGTTACAACACTATTCTGTAGAGATGACCAAACACACTGTTACAACACTATTCTGTAGAGATGACCAAACACACTGTTACAACACTATTCTGTAGAGATGACCAAACACACTGTTACAATACTATTCTGTAGAGATGTCCAAACACACTGTTACAACACTATTCTGTAGAGATGACCAAACACACTGTTACAACACTATTCTGTAGAGATGACCAAACACACTGTTACAATACTATTCTGTAGAGATGACCAAACACACACACTGTTACAACACTATTCTGTAGAGATGACCAAACACACTGTTACAATACTATTCTGTAGAGATGTCCAAACACACACACTGTTACAATACTATTCTGTAGAGATGACCAAACACACTGTTACAATACTATTCTGAAGAGATGACCAAACACACTGTTACAACACTATTCTGTAGAGATGACCAAACACACTGTTACAATACTATTCTGTAGAGATGACCAAACACACTGTTACAATACTATTCTGTAGAGATGACCAAACACACTGTTACAACACTATTCTGTAGAGATGACCAAACACACTGTTACAATACTATTCTGTAGAGATGACCAAACACACTGTTACAACACTATTCTGTAGAGATGACCAAACACACTGTTACAACACTATTCTGTAGAGATGACCAAACACACTGTTACAACACTATTCTGTAGAGATGACCAAACACACTGTTACAACACTATTCTGTAGAGATGACCAAACACACACACTGTTACAATACTATTCTGTAGAGATGACCAAACACACTGTTACAACACTATTCTGTAGAGATGACCAAACACACTGTTACAACACTATTCTGTAGAGATGACCAAACACACACACTGTTACAATACTATTCTGTAGAGATGACCAAACACACTGTTACAATACTATTCTGTAGAGATGACCAACACACACACTGTTACAACACTATTCTGTAGAGATGACCAAACACACTGTTACAATACTATTCTGTAGAGATGACCAAACACACTGTTACAACACTATTCTGTAGAGATGACCAAACACACTGTTACAATACTATTCTGTAGAGATGACCAAACACACTGTTACAATACTATTCTGTAGAGATGACCAAACACACTGTTACAATACTATTCTGTAGAGATGACCAAACACACTGTTACAATACTATTCTGTAGAGATGACCAAACACACTGTTACAACACTATTCTGTAGAGATGACCAAACACACTGTTACAACACTATTCTGTAGAGATGACCAAACACACTGTTACAATACTATTCTGTAGAGATGACCAAACACACTGTTACAACACTATTCTGTAGAGATGACCAAACACACTGTTACAACACTATTCTGTAGAGATGACCAAACACACTGTTACAACACTAATCTGTAGAGATGACCAAACACACTGTTACAATACTATTCTGTAGAGATGACCAAACACACTGTTACAATACTATTCTGTAGAGATGACCAAACACACACACTGTTACAACACTATTCTGTAGAGATGACCAAACACACTGTTACAATACTATTCTGTAGAGATGACCAAACACACTGTTACAATACTATTCTGTAGAGATGACCAAACACACTGTTACAATACTATTCTGTAGAGATGACCAAACACACTGTTACAATACTATTCTGTAGAGATGACCAAACACACTGTTACAATACTATTCTGTAGAGATGACCAAACACACTGTTACAATACTATTCTGTAGAGATGTCCAAACACACTGTTACAACACTATTCTGTAGAGATGACCAAACACACTGTCACAACACTATTCTGTAGAGATGACCAACACACACACTGTTACAATACTATTCTGTAGAGATGACCAAACACACACACTGTTACAATACTATTCTGTAGAGATGACCAAACACACTGTTACAATACTATTCTGTAGAGATGACCAAACACACTGTTACAATACTATTCTGTAGAGATGACCAAACACACTGTTACAATACTATTCTGTAGAGATGACCAAACACACACACTGTTACAATACTATTCTGTAGAGATGACCAAACACACTGTTACAACACTATTCTGTAGAGATGACCAAACACACTGTTACAACACTATTCTGTAGAGATGACCAACACACTGTTACAATACTATTCTGTAGAGATGACCAAACACACTGTTACAATACTATTCTGTAGAGATGACCAAACACACTGTTACAATACTATTCTGTAGAGATGACCAAACACACTGTTACAATACTATTCTGTAGAGATGACCAAACACACACACTGTTACAATACTATTCTGTAGAGATGACCAAACACACTGTTACAACACTATTCTGTAGAGATGACCAAACACACTGTTACAACACTATTCTGTAGAGATGACCAAACACACTGTTACAATACTATTCTGTAGAGATGACCAAACACACTGTTACAATACTATTCTGTAGAGATGACCAAACACACTGTTACAATACTATTCTGTAGAGATGACCAAACACACTGTTACAATACTATTCTGTAGAGATGACCAAACACACTGTTACAACACTATTCTGTAGAGATGACCAAACACACTGTTACAACACTATTCTGTAGAGATGACCAAACACACTGTTACAATACTATTCTGTAGAGATGACCAAACACACTGTTACAACACTATTCTGTAGAGATGACCAAACACACTGTTACAACACTATTCTGTAGAGATGACCAAACACACACACTGTTACAATACTATTCTGTAGAGATGACCAAACACACTGTTACAACACTATTCTGTAGAGATGACCAACACACACACTGTTACAATACTATTCTGTAGAGATGACCAAACACACTGTTACAATACTATTCTGTAGAGATGACCAAACACACTGTTACAATACTATTCTGTAGAGATGACCAAACACACACACTGTTACAATACTATTCTGTAGAGATGACCAAACACACAGTTACAATACTATTCTGTAGAGATGACCAAACACACTGTTACAATACTATTCTGTAGAGATGACCAAACACACACACTGTTACAATACTATTCTGTAGAGATGACCAAACACACTGTTACAATACTATTCTGTAGAGATGACCAAACACACTGTTACAATACTATTCTGTAGAGATGACCAAACACACTGTTACAATACTATTCTGTAGAGATGACCAAACACACTGTTACAATACTATTCTGTAGAGATGACCAAACACACTGTTACAATACTATTCTGTAGAGATGACCAAACACACACACTGTTACAATACTATTCTGTAGAGATGACCAAACACACTGTTACAATACTATTCTGTAGAGATGACCAAACACACACTGTTACAATACTATTCTGTAGAGATGACCAAACACACTGTTACAATACTATTCTGTAGAGATGACCAAACACACTGTTACAATACTATTCTGTAGAGATGACCAAACACACACACTGTTACAATACTATTCTGTAGAGATGACCAAACACACACACTGTTACAATACTATTCTGTAGAGATGACCAAACACACTGTTACAACACTATTCTGTAGAGATGACCAAACACACTGTTACAACACTATTCTGTAGAGATGACCAAACACACTGTTACAACACTATTCTGTAGAGATGACCAAACACAATGTTACAATACTATTCTGTAGAGAAGTCCAAACACACTGTTACAACACTATTCTGTAGAGATGACCAAACACACACACTGTTACAATACTATTCTGTAGAGATGACCAAACACACACACTGTTACAATACTATTCTGTAGAGATGACCAAACACACACACTGTTACAACACTATTCTGTAGAGATGACCAAACACACTGTTACAATACTATTCTGTAGAGATGTCCAAACACACACACTGTTACAATACTATTCTGTAGAGATGACCAAACACACTGTTACAATACTATTCTGAAGAGATGACCAAACACACTGTTACAACACTATTCTGTAGAGATGACCAAACACACTGTTACAATACTATTCTGTAGAGATGACCAAACACACACACTGTTACAACACTATTCTGTAGAGATGACCAAACACACACACTGTTACAATACTATTCTGTAGAGATGACCAAACACACACACTGTTACAATACTATTCTGTAGAGATGACCAAACACACACACTGTTACAATACTATTCTGTAGAGATGACCAAACACACACACTGTTACAATACTATTCTGTAGAGATGACCAAACACACTGTTACAATACTATTCTGTAGAGATGACCAAACACACTGTTACAACACTATTCTGCATCAGTGGAGATGACAGGTGAGTACTACACAGGTCAGGTTGCAGAACTCAAACAGGTGGGCACATAACAACATTCCAAATGAAACACACATTATTGTCTACACATGCATCACCCCCACAACACACACAGCCAGGGTTGAGCTGGAGATAAATGCCTGTGGCAGATAAGGTCAGCCTCGCCAAACAGGCACAGTCAGAGCATTGTACTGCTGGCTGGCTGGCCGGCTGCCCCCCCCACCCCACCAATGATAGCATGAAGGAGCCAGGTGTTGCCCTGGGGTGCCCAGCTCCACTCAGCCCACCGAACCGACCGCAGGGTGTGTGTGTATCAGTGTGTTGAATAATGCAGGTATGGAGAGATCCTAGCAGCCGTCCACCCCCACTTCAGCCACTTCTGCCTTCACAGGACTAGGGGTGGTATTAGCATGTAATATCTAGCTGTTTTCTTGCGGGAAGAGGGGATGAAATGTTAGCGTTGTCCATTAGGCAACATTTGAAACGTCCTTGAAGAATTTCTACAAAGTTGTCACCGGTGACACTCAAATCACAGAGAAAGATGAATTATGACCTTCAACTTCCGTGTGTAATATGATGCAGGAATGTAATACAGTTCTCTGTCCTCTCCAGCTGGAAGTCCAACCTCTCCCTGCTGTTCTAACACGGGGGGCGGCTGTGGTCTGAGGGACAATTCAGAGAAAGGGAGGGGATGAGGGGAGGAAAGGAGGGAGTGAGCAGAGGAGGAAGGAGAGGGGGATTAATTGGTAGTTTGTCGTGGGTCTCTAATAGACACTCATGCCTCAGATTCCAGGACTGGAGAGAGGATAGAGGGAGTGGAGAGAGGAGGATAGCGGGAGTGGAGAGAGGAGGATAGAGGACAATAGAGGGAGTGGAGAGAGGTGGATAGAGTGAGTGGAGAGAGGGAAAGGATAGAGGGAGAGGATAGAGGGAGTGGAGAGGGGAGGGTAGAGGGAGTGGAGAGGGAGGGTAGAGGGAGTGGAGATGGGAGGGTAGAGGGAGAGGATAAGAGGGCGTGGAGAGGGTAGAGGGAGTGGAGAAAGGAGGGTAGAGGGAGAGGAGAGGGGAGGATAGAGGGAGTGGAGAGGGGAGGCTAGAGGAAGAGGATAGAGGGAGAGGATAGTGGGAGTGGAGAGAGGTGGATAGAGTGAGTGGAGAGAGGGAAAGGATAGAGGGAGAGGATAGAGGGAGTGGGAGAGGAGGATAGAGGGAGTGGAGAGGGGAGGATAGAGGGAGTGGAGAGGGGAGGATAGAGGGAGTGGAGAGGGGAGGATAGAGGGAGTGGAGAGGGGACGATAGAGGATAGCGGGAGTGGGGAGGATAGAGGGAGTGGGGAGGATAGAGGGAGTGGAGAGGGGAGGGTAGAGGATGGAGGGAGGGGATAGAGGGAGTGGAGAGGGTAGAGGGAGTCGAGAGGGAGTAGAGAGGGGAGGATAGAGGGAGAGGGTAGAGGGAGAGGGTAGAGGGAGTGGAGGATAGAGGGAGTGGTGAGGGGAGGATAGAGGGAGTGGAGAGGGGAGGATAGAGGGAGTGGAGAGGGGAGGATAGAGGGAGTGGAGAGGGGAGGATAGAGGGAGTGGAGAGGGGAGGGTAGAGGGAGTGGAGAGTGGAGGATAGAGGGAGTGGAGAGGGGAGGATAGAGGGAAAGGATAGAGGCAGAGGATAGAGGCAGAGGATAGAGGGAGTGGGGAGGGGAGGATAGAGGAGGAGAGTAGGGAGGCAGGAGAGTAGGGAGGCAGGAGAGTAGGGAGGCAGGAGTGGAGGTAGGTAGGAGGGAGGCAGGAGGGGAGGTGCGCAGGACGGGAGGTAGGCAAGAAGGGAGGTAGGCAGGAGGGAGGCAGGAGGGGAGGTAGGCAGGAGGGAGGCAGGAGGGGAGGTAGGCAGGAGGGAGGCAGGAGGTGAGGTAGGCAGGAGGGGAAGTAGGCAGGAGGGGAAGTAGGCAGGAGGGGAGGTAGGAAGGAGGGGAGGTAGGCAGGATGGGAGGTAGGATGGAGGCAGGAGGGGAGGTGGGCAGGAGGGAGGCAGGAGGGGAGGTAGGCAGGAGGGGAGGTAGGCAGGAGGGAGGTAGGAAGGCAGGAGGGAGGCAGGATGGGAGGTAGGCAGGAGGGAGGCAGGAGGGAAGGTAGGCAAGAAGGGAGGTAGGCAGGAGGGAGGCAGGAGGGGAGGTAGGCAGGAGGGAGGCAGGAGGGGAGGTAGGCAGGAGGGGGAGGCAGGAGGTGAGGTAGGCAGGAGGGGAGGGAGTAGGCAGGAGGGGAGGTAGGAAGGAGGGGTGAGGTAGGAAGGAGGGGGAGGTAGGCAGGATGGGAGGTAGGCAGGATGGAGGCAGGAGGGGGCAGGTGGGCAGGAGGGAGGCAGGAGGGGAGGTAGGCAGGAGGGGAGGTAGGCAGGAGGGGAGGTAGGAGGGGAGGTAGGCAGGAGGAGGAGGCAGGAGGAGGAGGCAGGAGGCAGGAGGGGGAGGCAGGAGGGGAGGTAGGTAGGCAGGAGAGTAGGGAGGTAGGCAGGAGGGAGGCAGGAGGGGAGGTAGGCAGGAGGGAATGTAGGCAGGAGGGGAGGTAGGCAGGAGAGTAGGGAGGCAGGAGGTGAGGTAGGCATGAGGGGAGGTAGGCAGGAGAGTAGGGAGGCAGGAGGGGAGGTAGGCAGGAGGGAGGCAGGAGGGGAGGAGGGAGGCAGGAGGTGAGGTAGGCAGGAGGGGATGTAGGCAGGAGGGTGGCAGGAGGGGAGGTAGGCAGGAGGGAGGCAGGAGGGGAGGTAGGCAGGAGAGTAGGGAGGCAGGAGGTGAGGTAGGCATGAGGGGAGGTAGGCAGGAGAGTAGGGAGGCAGGAGGTGAGGTAGGCATGAGGGGAGGTAGGCAGGAGAGTAGGGAGGCAGGAGGGGAGGTAGGCAGGAGGGGAGGAGGGAGGCAGGAGGGGAGGTAGGCAGGAGGTGAGGTAGGCAGGAGGGGATGTAGGCAGGAGGGAGGCAGAAGGGGAGGTAGGCAGGAGGGAGGCAGGAGGGGAGGTAGGCAGGAGGGGAGGGAGGCAGGAGGTGAGGTAGGCACAAAAGCGTAGCTCGCTCCGTAGCTGGGAGGGAAAATCTATCGGATACAAGAGAAGCCACTGTTCTCTTTTTCTGATGTTGTCCCTCTGAATCAATGCTGGTCTCTACTCCGAGAAGACTCCCACAGAGAATTACCTGGGGGTCTTTCTCTGTCCTCTTCCAGCTGCTCCTTCCTCTCCCTCTCTTCTCCTGTGTGTGTGTGTGTGTTCGTGTGTGTGAGTTTGTGTGTTCGTGTGTGTGTGTGTGTTCGTGTGTGTGAGTTTGTGTGTTCGTGTGTGTGTGTTCGTGCGTGTGTGTGTGTGGTCGTGCGTGTGTGCGTGTGTGTGTACTCACCACACACGGCGCTGCCGTAAAACTCCCAGTAGATGCCTTCGTCAGTGTCGTCACGCCCCTTCAGGTCGGAAAAATACTCTAGAGAGACAGAGACACGGTACAGCTATAAACCAGGGACAGAGCAGAGAGAGAGTGACATGGTACAGCTATAAATAGGGACAGAGCAGAGAGAGAGTGACATGGTACAGCTATAAATAGGGACAGAGCAGAGAGAGAGTGACACGGTACAGCTATAAACCAGGGACAGAGCAGAGAGAGAGTGACATGGTACAGCTATAAATAGGGACAGAGCAGAGAGAGAGTGACATGGTACAGCTATAAATAGGGACAGAGCAGAGAGAGAGTGACATGGTACAGCTATAAATAGGGACAGAGCAGAGAGAGAGTGACATGGTACAGCTATAAACAGGGACAGAGCAGAGAGAGACACGGTACAGCTATAAACAGGGACAGAGCAGAGAGAGACACGGTACAGCTATAAATAGGGACAGAGCAGAGAGAGACACGGTAAAGCTATAAACAGGGACAGAGCAGAGAGAGACACGGTACAGCTATAAACAGGGACAGAGCAGAGAGAGACACGGTACAGCTATAAATAGGGACAGAGCAGAGAGAGACACGGTAAAGCTATAAACAGGGACAGAGCAGAGAGAGACACGGTACAGCTATAAACAGGGACAGAGCAGAGAGAGACACGGTACAGCTATAAATAGGGACAGAGCAGAGAGAGACACGGTACAGCTATAAACAGGGACAGAGCAGAGAGAGACACGGTAAAGCTATAAACAGGGACAGAGCGGAGAGAGACACGGTACAGCTATAAATAGGGACAGAGCAGAGAGAGACATGGTACAGCTATAAACAGGGACAGAGCAGAGAGAGAGAGAGACACGGTACAGCTATAAATAGGGACAGAGCAGAGAGAGACATGGTACAGCTATAAACAGGGACAGAGCAGAGAGAGACACGGTACAGCTATAAATAGGGACAGAGCAGAGAGAGACACGGTAAAGCTATAAACAGGGACAGAGCAGAGAGAGACACGGTACAGCTATAAACAGGGACAGAGAGAGAGAGAGAGACACAGTACAGCTATAAACAGGGACAGAGAGAGAGAGAGAGACACAGTACAGCTATAAACAGGGACAGAGAGAGAGAGACACGGTACAGCTATAAACAGGGACAGAGAGAGAGAGAGAGAGACACGGTACAGCTATAAACAGCGACAGAGCAGAGAGAGTCACGGTACAGCTATAAACAGGGACAGAGCAGAGAGAGACACGGTACAGCTATAAACAGGGACAGAGCAGAGAGAAACACGGTACAGCTATAAACAGGGACAGAGCAGAGAGAGAGAGACACGGTACAGCTATAAACAGGGACAGAGCAGAGAGAGACACGGTACAGCTATAAACAGGGACAGAGCAGAGAGAGAGAGAGAGACAGTACAGCTATAAACAGGGACAGAGCAGAGAGAGACACGGTACAGCTATATACAGGGACAGAGAGAGAGAGAGACACGGTACATCTATAAACAGGGACAGAGCAGAGAGAGACACGGTACAGCTATAAACAGGGACAGAGAGAGAGAGAGAGAGAGAGACAAGGTACAGCTATAAACAGGGACAGAGATAGAAAGAGTTAGAGAGAGACACACAGTACAGCTATAAACAGGGACAGAGCAGAGAGAGACACGGTACAGCTATAAACAGGGACAGAGAGAGAGAGAGACACGGTACAGCTATAAACAGGGACAGAGAGAGAGAGAGACACGGTACAGCTATAAACAGGGACAGAGAGAGAGAGAGAGACACAGTACAGCTATAAACAGGGACAGAGCAGAGAGAGAGAGAGAGACACGGTACAGCTATAAACAGGGCAAGAGAGAGAGAGAGAGACACAGTACAACTATAAACAGGGACAGAGCAGAGAGAGAGAGAGAGAGAGACACGGTACAGCTATAAACAGGGACAGAGCAGAGAGAGACACGGTACATCTATAAACAGGGACAGAGCAGAGAGAGACACGGTACAACTATAAACAGGGACAGAGCAGAGAGAGACACGGTACAACTATAAACAGGGACAGAGAGAGAGAGAGAGAGAGAGAGAGAGAGAGACACGGTACAGCTATAAACAGGGACAGAGCAGAGAAAGACATGGTACAGCTATAAACAGGGACAGAGCAGAGAGAGACACGGTACAACTATAAACAGGGAGAGAGAGAGAGAGAGAGACACGGTACAGCTATAAACAGGGACAGAGAGAGAGAGAGAGACATGGTACAGCTATAAACAGGGACAGAGCAGAGAGAGACACGGTACAGCTATAAACAGGGACAGAGCAGAGAGAGAGACAATGTACAGCTATAAACAGGGACAGAGCAGAGAGAGAGACACTGTACAGCTATAAACAGGGACAGAGCAGAGAGAGAGAGACACGGTACAGCTATAAACAGGGACAGAGCAGAGAGAGAGAGAGACACAGTAAAGCTATAAACAGGGAAAGAGCAGAGAGAGAGACACGGTACAACTATAAACAGGGACAGAGAGAGAGAGAGAGACACGGTACAGCTATAAACAGGGACAGAGAGAGAGAGAGAGAGACATGGTACAGCTATAAACAGGGACAGAGCAGAGAGAGACACGGTACAGCTATAAACAGGGACAGAGCAGAGAGAGAGAGAGACAATGTACAGCTATAAAGAGGAACAGAGCAGAGAGAGAGACACTGTACAGCTATAAACAGGGACAGAGCAGAGAGAGAGAGTCACGGTACAGCTATAAACAGGGACAGAGCAGAGAGAGACACGGTACAGCTATAAACAGGGACAGAGCAGAGAGAAACACGGTACAGCTATAAACAGGGACAGAGCAGAGAGAGAGAGACACGGTACAGCTATAAACAGGGACAGAGCAGAGAGAGACACGGTACAGCTATAAACAGGGACAGAGCAGAGAGAGAGAGAGAGACAGTACAGCTATAAACAGGGACAGAGCAGAGAGAGACACGGTACAGCTATATACAGGGACAGAGAGAGAGAGAGACACGGTACATCTATAAACAGGGACAGAGCAGAGAGAGACACGGTACAGCTATAAACAGGGACAGAGAGAGAGAGAGAGAGAGACAAGGTACAGCTATAAACAGGGACAGAGAGAGAAAGAGTTAGAGAGAGACACACAGTACAGCTATAAACAGGGACAGAGCAGAGAGAGACACGGTACAGCTATAAACAGGGACAGAGAGAGAGAGAGACACGGTACAGCTATAAACAGGGACAGAGAGAGAGAGAGACACGGTACAGCTATAAACAGGGACAGAGAGAGAGAGAGAGACACAGTACAGCTATAAACAGGGACAGAGCAGAGAGAGAGAGAGAGACACGGTACAGCTATAAACAGGGACAGAGCAGAGAGAGACACGGTACATCTATAAACAGGGACAGAGCAGAGAGAGACACGGTACAACTATAAACAGGGACAGAGAGAGAGACACGGTACAACTATAAACAGGGACAGAGCAGAGAGAGAGAGAGAGACACGGTACAGCTATAAACAGGGACAGAGCAGAGAGAGACATGGTACAGCTATAAACAGGGACAGAGCAGACAACTATAAACAGGGACAGAGAGAGAGAGACACGGTACAGCTATAAACAGGGACAGAGAGAGAGAGAGAGAGACATGGTACAGCTATAAACAGGGACAGAGCAGAGAGAGACACGGTACAGCTATAAACAGGGACAGAGCAGAGAGAGAGAGAGACAATGTACAGCTATAAACAGGGACAGAGCAGAGAGAGAGACACTGTACAGCTATAAACAGGGACAGAGCAGAGAGAGAGAGACACGGTACCGCTATAAACAGGGACAGAGCAGAGAGAGAGAGACACACTGTTAAGCTATAAACAGGGAAAGAGCAGAGAGAGAGAGAGAGAGACACGGTACAGCTATAAACAGGGACAGAGCAGAGAGAGACACGGTACAGCTATAAACAGGGACAGAGCAGAGAGAGAGAGAGACACGGTACAGCTATAAACAGGGACAGAGCAGAGAGAGAGACACTGTACAGCTATAAACAGGGACAGAGAGAGAGAGAGAGAGAGAGAGAGAGACACGGTACAACTATAAACAGGGACAGAGAGAGAGAGAGAGAGAGAGACACGGTACAGCTATAAACAGGGACAGAGCAGAGAGAGAGACACTGTACAGCTATAAACAGGGACAGAGAGAGAGAGAGAGAGAGAGACACGGTACAGCTATAAACAGGGACAGAGCAGAGAGAGAGACACTGTACAGCTATAAACAGGGACAGAGAGAGAGAGAGACACAGTACAGCTATAAACAGGGACAGAGCAGAGAGAGAGAGAGAGACACGGTACAGCTATAAACAGGGCAAGAGAGAGAGAGAGACACAGTACAACTATAAACAGGGACAGAGCAGAGAGAGAGAGAGAGAGACACGGTACAGCTATAAACAGGGACAGAGCAGAGAGAGACACGGTACAACTATAAACAGGGACAGAGCAGAGAGAGACACGGTACAACTATAAACAGGGACAGAGAGAGAGAGAGAGAGAGAGAGAGAGAGAGAGAGAGAGAGAGACACGGTACAGCTATAAACAGGGACAGAGCAGAGAGAGACACGGTACAGCTATAAACAGGGACAGAGCAGAGAGACACGGTACAGCTATAAACAGGGACAGAGCAGAGAGACACGGTACAACTATAAACAGGGACAGAGAGAGAGAGAGAGACACGGTACAACTATAAACAGGGACAGAGAGAGAGAGAGAGACACGGTACAGCTATAAACAGGGACAGAGAGAGAGAGAGAGAGAGAGACACGGTACAGCTATAAACAGGGACAGAGCAGAGAGAGAGAGACACGGTACAGCTATAAACAGGGACAGAGCAGAGAGAGACACGGTACAGCTATAAACAGGGACAGAGCAGAGAGAGACACGGTACAGCTATAAACAGGGACAGAGCAGAGAGAGAGAGAGACACGGTACAACTATAAACAGGGACAGAGAGAGAGAGAGAGACACGGTACAGCTATAAACAGGGACAGAGAGAGAGAGAGAGAGACATGGTACAGCTATAAACAGGGACAGAGCAGAGAGAGACACGGTACAGCTATAAACAGGGACAGAGCAGAGAGAGAGAGACACCGTACAGCTATGAACAGGGACAGAGCAGAGAGAGAGACACTGTACAGCTATAAACAGGGACAGAGCAGAGGGAGAGAGACACGGTACAGCTATAAACAGGGACAGAGCAGAGAGAGACACGGTACAGCTATAAACAGGGACAGAGCAGAGAGAGAGAGAGACACAGTAAAGCTATAAACAGGGACAGAGCAGAGAGAGAGAGAGACATGGTACAGCTATAAACAGGGACAGAGAGAGAGAGAGAGAGACACGGTACAGCTATAAACAGGGACAGAGAGAGAGAGAGACACAGTACAACTATAAACAGGGACAGAGAGAGAGAGAGAGAGACACGGTACAGCTATAAACAGGGACAGAGAGAGAGAGAGAGAGACATGGTACAGCTATAAACAGGGACAGAGCAGAGAGAGACACGGTACAGCTATAAACAGGGACAGAGCAGAGAGAGAGAGAGAGACACGGTACAGCTATAAACAGGGACAGAGCAGAGAGAGAGACACTGTACAGCTATAAAAAGGGACAGAGCAGAGAGAGAGAGAGACACAGTAAAGCTATAAACAGGGACAGAGCAGAGAGAGAGAGAGACATGGTACAGCTATAAACAGGGACAGAGAGAGAGAGAGAGACACGGTACAGCTATAAACGGGGACAGAGCAGAGAGAGACACGGTACAGCTATAAACAGGGACAGAGCAGAGAGAGAGAGAGACACGGTACAGCTATAAACAGGGACAGAGCAGAGAGAGAGAGACACGGTACAACTATAAACAGGGACAGAGAGAGAGAGAGAGACACGGTACAGCTATAAACAGGGACAGAGAGAGAGAGAGAGAGACGGTACAGCTATAAACAGGGACAGAGCAGAGAGAGACACGGTACAGCTATAAACAGGGACAGAGCAGAGAGAGAGAGAGAGAGACACGGTACAGCTATAAACAGGGACAGAGCAGAGAGAGACACGGTACAGCTATAAACAGGGACAGAGCAGAGAGAGAGACACAGTACAGCTATAAACAGGGACAGAGAGAGAGAGAGAGACACACGGTACAGCTATAAACAGGGACAGAGCAGAGAGAGACACGGTACAGCTATAAACAGGGACAGAGCAGAGAGAGAGAGACACGGTACAGCTATAAACAGGGACAGAGCAGAGAGAGAGAGACACACGGTTCAGCTGTAAACAGAGACAGAGCAGAGAGAGAGAGAGACACGGTACAGCTATAAACAGGGACAGAGCAGAGAGAGACACGGTACAGCTATAAACAGGGACAGAGCAGAGAGAGAGAGAGAGACACGGTACAGCTATAAACAGGGACAGAGCAGAGAGAGACACGGTACAGCTATAAACAGGGACAGAGCAGAGAGAGAGAGAGACACGGTACAGCTATAAACAGGGACAGAGAGAGAGAGAGAGACACGGTACAACTATAAACAGGGACAGAGAGAGAGAGAGACACGGTACAGCTATAAACAGGGACAGAGAGAGAGAGAGAGACATGGTACAGCTATAAACAGGGACAGAGCAGAGAGAGACACGGTACAGCTATAAACAGGGACAGAGCAGAGAGAGAGAGAGAGAGACACGGTACAGCTATAAACAGGGACAGAGCAGAGAGAGAGACACTGTACAGCTATAAACAGGGACAGAGCAGAGAGAGAGAGAGACACAGTAAAGCTATAAACAGGGACAGAGAGAGACATGGTACAGCTATAAACAGGGACAGAGAGAGAGAGAGACACGGTACAGCTATAAACAGGGACAGAGCAGAGAGAGAGAGAGAGACACGGTACAGCTATAAACAGGGACAGAGCAGAGAGAGAGAGACACGGTACAACTATAAACAGGGACAAAGCAGAGAGAGACACGGTACAGCTATAAACAGGGACAGAGCAGAGAGAGAGAGAGACACGGTACAGCTATAGACAGGGACAGAACAGAGAGAGAGAGAGACATGGTACAGCTATAAACAGGGACGGAGAGAGAGAGAGAGAAAGACACGGTACAGCTATAAACAGGGACAGAGCAGAGAGAGACACGGTACAGCTATAAACAGGGACAGAGCAGAGAGAGACACGGTACAGCTATAAACAGGGACAGAACAGAGAGAGAGAGAGACACGGTACAGCTATAAACAGGGACAGAGAGAGAGAGAGAGAGACAAGGCACAGCTATAAACAGGGACAGAGCAGAGAGAGACACAGTACAGCTATAAACAGGGACAGAGAGAGAGAGAGAGAGACACAGTAAAGCTATAAACAGGGACAGAGCAGAGAGAGAGAGAGACATGGTACAGCTATAAACAGGGACAGAGAGAGAGAGAGAGAGAGACACGGTACAGCTATAAACAGGGACAGAGAGAGAGAGAGAGACACGGTACAACTATAAACAGGGACAGAGAGAGAGAGAGAGAGACACAGTACAGCTATAAACAGGGACAGAGAGAGAGAGAGAGAGACATGGTACAGCTATAAACAGGGACAGAGCAGAGAGAGACACGGTACAGCTATAAACAGGGACAGAGCAGAGAGAGAGAGAGAGAGAGACACGGTACAGCTATAAACAGGGACAGAGCAGAGAGAGAGACACTGTACAGCTATAAACAGGGACAGAGCAGAGAGAGAGAGAGACACAGTAAAGCTATAAACAGGGACAGAGAGAGAGAGAGAGACATGGTACAGCTATAAACAGGGACAGAGCAGAGAGAGACACGGTACAGCTATAAACAGGGACAGAGCAGAGAGAGAGAGAGACACGGTACAGCTATAAACAGGGACAGAGCAGAGAGAGAGACACGGTACAACTATAAACAGGGACAGAGAGAGAGAGAGAGACATGGTACAGCTATAAACAGGGACAGAGCAGAGAGAGACACGGTACAGCTATAAACATGGACAGAGCAGAGAGAGAGAGAGAGAGACACGGTACAGCTATAAACAGGGACAGAGCAGAGAGAGACACGGTACAGCTATAAACAGGGACAGAGCAGAGAGAGAGAGAGACACAGTAAAGCTATAAACAGGGACAGAGCAGAGAGAGAGAGAGTACAGCTATAAACAGGGACAGAGAGAGAGAGAGAGAGACACGGTACAGCTATAAACAGGGACAGAGCAGAGAGAGACACGGTACAGCTATAAACAGGGACAGAGCAGAGAGAGAGAGACACGGTACAGCTATAAACAGGGACAGAGCAGAGAGAGAGAGACACACGGTTCAGCTGTAAACAGAGACAGAGCAGAGAGAGAGAGAGAGACACGGTACAGCTATAAACAGGGACAGAGCAGAGAGAGACACGGTACAGCTATAAACAGGGACAGAGCAGAGAGAGAGAGACACGGTACAGCTATAGACAGGGACAGAACAGAGAGAGAGAGAGACATGGTACAGCTATAAACAGGGACAGAGCAGAGAGAGACACGGTACAGCTATAAACAGGGACAGAGCAGAGAGAGACACGGTACAGCTATAAACAGGGACAGAACAGAGAGAGAGAGACACGGTACAGCTATAAACAGGGACAGAGAGAGAGAGAGAGACAAGGCACAGCTATAAACAGGGACAGAGCAGAGAGAGACACAGTACAGCTATAAACAGGGACAGAGAGAGAGAGAGAGACACGGTACAGCTATAAACAGGGACAGAGAGAGAGAGAGACACGGTACAGCTATAAACAGGGACAGAGCAGAGAGAGACACGGTACAGCTATAAACAGGGACAGAGCAGAGAGAGACACGGTACAGCTATAAACAGGGAAGGAGCAGAGAGAGAGAGAGACACAGTACAGCTATAAACAGGGAGAGAGCAGAGAGAGAGACACGGTACAGCTATAAACAGGGACAGAGAGAGAGAGAGAGACACGGTACAGCTATAAACAGGGACAGACCAGAGAGAGAGACACGGTACAGCTATAAACAGGGACAGAGCAGAGAGAGACACGGTACAGCTATAAACAGGGACAGAGCAGAGAGAGAGACACGGTACAGCTATAAACAGGGACAGAGCAGAGAGAGACACGGTACAGCTATAAACAGGGACAGAGCAGAGAGAGAGAGAGACACAGTACAGCTATAAACAAGGACAGAGCAGAGAGAGAGAGAGACACGGTACAGCTATAAACAGGGACAGAGCAGAGAGAGACACAGTACAGCTATAAACAGGGAAAGAGCAGAGAGAGAGAGACACGGTACAACTATAAACAGGGATCGAGAGAGAGAGAGAGAGAGAGAGACATGGTACAGCTATAAACAGGGACAGAGCAGAGAGAGACACAGTACAACTATAAACAGGGACAGAGAGAGAGAGAGAGACACGGTACAGCTCTAAACAGGGACAGAGCAGAGAGAGACACGGTACAGCTATAAACAGGGACAGAGCAGAGAGAGACACGGTACAACTATAAACAGGGACAGAGAGAGAGAGACACGGTACAGCTATAAACAGGGACAGAGCAGAGAGAGAGACACGGTACAGCTATAAACAGGGACAGAGCAGAGAGAGAGAGAGAGACACGGTACAGCTATAAACAGGGACAGAGCAGAGAGAGACACGGTACAGCTATAAACAGGGACAGAGCAGAGAGAGACACGGTACAGCTATAAACAGGGACAGAGCAGAGAGAGAGAGACACGGTACAGCTATAAACAGGGACAGAGCAGAGAGAGACACGGTACAGCTATAAACAGGGACAGAGCAGAGAGAGACACAGTACAGCTATAAACAGGGACAGAGCAGAGAGAGAGACACGGTACAGCTATAAACAGGGACAGAGCAGAGAGAGAGAGAGAGACACAGTACAGCTATAAACAGGGACAGAGCAGAGAGAGAGAGAGACACGGTACAGCTATAAACAGGGACAGAGCAGAGAGAGACACGGTACAGCTATAAACAGGGACAGAGCAGAGAGAGAGACACGGTACAACTATAAACAGGGACAGAGAGAGAGACATGGTACAGCTATAAACAGGGACAGAGCAGAGAGAGACACAGTACAGCTATAAACAGGGACAGAGCAGAGAGAGACACGGTACAGCTATAAACAGGGACAGAGAGAGAGAGAGAGAGACAAGGCACAGCTATAAACAGGGACAGAGCAGAGAGAGACACAGTACAGCTATAAACAGGGACAGAGAGAGAGAGAGAGACACAGTAAAGCTATAAACAGGGACAGAGCAGAGAGAGAGAGAGACATGGTACAGCTATAAACAGGGACAGAGAGAGAGAGAGAGAGACACGGTACAGCTATAAACAGGGACAGAGAGAGAGAGAGAGACACGGTACAACTATAAACAGGGACAGAGAGAGAGAGAGAGACACGGTACAGCTATAAACAGGGACAGAGAGAGAGAGAGAGACATGGTACAGCTATAAACAGGGACAGAGCAGAGAGAGACACGGTACAGCTATAAACAGGGACAGAGCAGAGAGAGAGAGAGAGAGAGACACGGTACAGCTATAAACAGGGACAGAGCAGAGAGAGAGACACTGTACAGCTATAAACAGGGACAGAGCAGAGAGAGAGAGAGACACAGTAAAGCTATAAACAGGGACAGAGAGAGAGAGAGAGACATGGTACAGCTATAAACAGGGACAGAGCAGAGAGAGACACGGTACAGCTATAAACAGGGACAGAGCAGAGAGAGAGAGAGACACGGTACAGCTATAAACAGGGACAGAGCAGAGAGAGAGAGACACGGTACAACTATAAACAGGGACAGAGAGAGAGAGAGAGACACGGTTCAGCTATAAACAGGGACAGAGAGAGAGAGAGAGACATGGTACAGCTATAAACAGGGACAGAGCAGAGAGAGACACGGTACAGCTATAAACATGGACAGAGCAGAGAGAGAGAGAGAGACACGGTACAGCTATAAACAGGGACAGAGCAGAGAGAGACACGGTACAGCTATAAACAGGGACAGAGCAGAGAGAGAGAGACACAGTAAAGCTATAAACAGGGACAAAGCAGAGAGAGAGAGAGACATGGTACAGCTATAAACAGGGACAGAGAGAGAGAGAGAGACACGGTACAGCTATAAACAGGGACAGAGCAGAGAGAGACACGGTACAGCTATAAACAGGGACAGAGCAGAGAGAGAGAGAGACACGGTACAGCTATAAACAGGGACAGAGCAGAGAGAGAGAGACACACGGTTCAGCTGTAAACAGAGACAGAGCAGAGAGAGAGAGAGAGACACGGTACAGCTATAAACAGGGACAGAGCAGAGAGAGACACGGTACAGCTATAAACAGGGACAGAGCAGAGAGAGAGAGAGACACGGTACAGCTATAGACAGGGACAGAACAGAGAGAGAGAGAGACATGGTACAGCTATAAACAGGGACAGAGCAGAGAGAGACACGGTACAGCTATAAACAGGGACAGAGCAGAGAGAGACACGGTACAGCTATAAACAGGGACAGAACAGAGAGAGAGAGAGACACGGTACAGCTATAAACAGGGACAGAGAGAGAGAGAGACAAGGCACAGCTATAAACAGGGACAGAGCAGAGAGAGACACAGTACAGCTATAAACAGGGACAGAGAGAGAGAGAGAGACACGGTACAGCTATAAACAGGGACAGAGAGAGAGAGAGACACGGTACAGCTATAAACAGGGACAGAGCAGAGAGAGACACGGTACAGCTATAAACAGGGACAGAGCAGAGAGAGACACGGTACAGCTATAAACAGGGAAGGAGCAGAGAGAGAGACACAGTACAGCTATAAACAGGGAGAGAGCAGAGAGAGAGACACGGTACAGCTATAAACAGGGACAGAGCAGAGAGAGAGAGAGAGACACGGTACAGCTATAAACAGGGACAGACCAGAGAGAGAGACACGGTACAGCTATAAACAGGGACAGAGCAGAGAGAGACACGGTACAGCTATAAACAGGGACAGAGCAGAGAGAGACACGGTACAGCTATAAACAGGGACAGAGCAGAGAGAGACACGGTACAGCTATAAACAGGGACAGAGCAGAGAGAGACACGGTACAGCTATAAACAGGGACAGAGCAGAGAGAGAGAGAGACACAGTACAGCTATAAACAAGGACAGAGCAGAGAGAGAGAGAGACACGGTACAGCTATAAACAGGGACAGAGCAGAGAGAGACACAGTACAGCTATAAACAGGGAAAGAGCAGAGAGAGAGACACGGTACAACTATAAACAGGGATCGAGAGAGAGAGAGAGAGAGACATGGTACAGCTATAAACAGGGACAGAGCAGAGAGAGACACAGTACAACTATAAACAGGGACAGAGAGAGAGAGAGAGACACGGTACAGCTCTAAACAGGGACAGAGCAGAGAGAGACACGGTACAGCTATAAACAGGGACAGAGCAGAGAGAGACACGGTACAACTATAAACAGGGACAGAGAGAGAGAGAGACACGGTACAGCTATAAACAGGGACAGAGCAGAGAGAGAGACACGGTACAGCTATAAACAGGGACAGAGCAGAGAGAGAGAGAGACGGTACAGCTATAAACAGGGACAGAGCAGAGAGAGACACGGTACAGCTATAAACAGGGACAGAGCAGAGAGAGACACGGTACAGCTATAAACAGGGACAGAGCAGAGAGAGAGAGACACGGTACAGCTATAAACAGGGACAGAGCAGAGAGAGACACGGTACAGCTATAAACAGGGACAGAGCAGAGAGAGAGAGACACAGTACAGCTATAAACAGGGACAGAGCAGAGAGAGAGACACGGTACAGCTATAAACAGGGACAGAGCAGAGAGAGAGAGAGAGACACAGTACAGCTATAAACAGGGACAGAGCAGAGAGAGAGAGAGACACGGTACAGCTATAAACAGGGACAGAGCAGAGAGAGACACGGTACAGCTATAAACAGGGACAGAGCAGAGAGAGAGACACGGTACAACTATAAACAGGGACAGAGAGAGAGACATGGTACAGCTATAAACAGGGACAGAGCAGAGAGAGACACAGTACAGCTATAAACAGGGACAGAGCAGAGAGAGACACGGTACAACTATAAACAGGGACAGAGCAGAGAGAATGAGAGAAAGAGACGCCCCCCACCCTGGCCCCCGCCCCCCAACCTGGCCCCCCGCCCCCACCCTGGCCCCCTCCCCTCACCCGGGCCCCCCACCTTGGTCCCCGCCCCCCTGCCCTCCCTGTTCACTCTGCCTCACGGTGGAACAGGCGGAGCACGGCAGTGTGTGTCAGACATGAATCTCTAATCAGATTCCACTCGGGAGCCTTCAAAGCCGCTAGGGAGCCATGCACGCTCTCACACACACACACACTTAAATCACCGGTGTTCACTCCACCGAGTGTTCATTTAAAAACGGCTCCGGCTGCTTGGACAGCAGGTCACTATGTTTGCATTCTCTGTGTGTGTGTGTGTGTATGTTTATGTATGTGTTTGTGTGTGTGTGTGCTTGCGCACAGGGAGCCGGTGTGGAAGCGGGGGCAGCTGTGTGGGGGCTTGGCGTTGGGTGGGTAGTGTGGCAGTGCCAGAGGCAGCAAGGGAGTGTTGTGCCAGCTACAGCCATTCAGGGATTCAGCAGTTAAGCCTCATTAAAAAACCCACGGAACGACAGAGAAAGAGAGAGAGGGAAAGGAGAGACAGGCAGAGAGGGAAAGGAGAGAGAGGCAGAGAGGGAAAGGAGAGAGAGGCAGAGAGGGAAAGGAGAGAGAGGCAGAGAGGGAAAGGAGAGAGGCAGAGAGGGAAAGGAGAGAGAGGCAGAGAGGGAAAGGAGAGAGAGGCAGAGAGGGAAAGGAGAGAGAGGCAGAGAGGGAAAGGAGAGAGAGAGGCAGAGAGGGAAAGGAGAGAGAGGCAGAGAGGGAAAGGAGAGAGAGAGGCAGAGAGGGAAAGGAGAAAGAGGCAGAGAGGGAAAGGAGAGAGAGGCAGAGAGGGAAAGGAGAAAGAGGCAGAGAGGGAAAGGAGAGAGAGGCAGAGAGGGAAAGGAGAGAGAGGCAGAGAGGGAAGGAGAGAGGCAGAGAGGGAAGGAGAGAGGCAGAGAGGGAAAGGAGAGAGAGGCAGAGAGGGAAAGGAGAGAGAGGCAGAGAGGGAAAGGAGAGACAGGCAGAGAGGGAAAGGAGAGAGAGGCAGAGAGGGAAAGGAGAGAGGCAGAGAGGGAAAGGAGAGAGAGGCAGAGAGGGAAAGGAGAGAGAGGCAGAGAGGGAAAGGAGAGAGGCAGAGAGGGAAGGAGAGAGGCAGAGAGGGAAGGAGAGAGAGGCAGAGAGGGAAAGGAGAGAGGCAGAGAGGGAAAGGAGAGAGGCAGAGAGGGAAAGGAGAGAGAGGCAGAGAGGGAAAGGAGAGAGAGGCAGAGAGGGAAAGGAGAGAGAGGCAGAGAGGGAAAGGAGAGAGAGGCAGAGAGGGAAAGGAGAAAGAGGCAGAGAGGGAAAGGAGAGAGAGGCAGAGAGGGAAAGGAGAGAGAGGCAGAGAGGGAAAGAAGAGAGAGGCAGAGAGGGAAAGGAGAGAGAGGCAGAGAGGGAAGGAGAGAGAGGCAGAGAGGGAAAGGAGAGACAGGCAGAGAGGGAAAGGAGAAAGAGGCAGAGAGGGAAAGGAGAGAGAGGCAGAGAGGGAAAGGAGAGAGAGGCAGAGAGGGAAAGGAGAGAGAGGCAAAGAGGGAAAGGAGAGAGGCAGAGAGGGAAAGGAGAGAGAGGCAGAGAGGGAAAGGAGAGAGAGGCAAAGAGGGAAAGGAGAGAGAGGCAGAGAGGGAAATGAGAGAGAGGCAGAGAGGGAAAGGAGAGAGAGGCAAAGAGGGAAAGGAGAGAGAGGCAGAGAGGGAAGGAGAGAGAGGCAGAGAGGGAAAGGAGAGAGAGGCAGAGAGGGAAAGGAGAGAGAGGCAAAGAGGGAAAGGAGAGAGAGGCAGAGAGGGAAAGGAGAGAGAGGCAGAGAGGGAAATGAGAGAGAGGCAAAGAGGGAAAGGAGAGAGAGGCAGAGAGGGAAAGGAGAGAGGCAGAGAGGGAAAGGAGAGAGGCAGAGAGGGAAAGGAGAGAGGCAGAGAGGGAAAGGAGAGAGACAGAGAGGGAGAGGAGAGAGAGGCAGAAAGTGAAAGGAGAGAGAGGCAGAGAGGGAAAAGAGAGTTAGGCAGAGAGGGAAAGGAGAGAGAGGCAGAGAGGGAAAGGAGAGAGAGGCAGAGAGGGAAAAGAGAGTTAGGCAGAGAGGGAAAGGAGAGAGAGGCAGAGAGGGAAAGGAGAGAGAAGCAGAGAGTGAAAGGAGAGAGAGGCAGCGAGGGAAAGGAGAGAGGGGCAGACAGGGAAAGGAGAGAGAGGCAGAGAGGGAAAGGAGAGAGAGGCAGAGAGGGAAAGGAGAGAGAGGCACAGAGGGAAAGGAGAGAGAGAGAGAGGAAAGGAGAGAGGCAGAGAGGGAAAGGAGAGAGGCAGAGAGGGAAAGGAGAGAGAGGCAGAGAGGGAAAGGAGAGAGACAGAGGGAAAGGAGAGAGACAGAGGGAAAGGAGAGAGACAGAGAGGGAAAGGAGAGAGAGGCAGAGAGGGAAAGGAGAGAGACAGAGAGGGAAAGGAGAGAGAGGCAGAGAGGGAAAGGAGAGAGAGGCAGAGAGGGAAAGGAGAGAGACAGAGAGGGAAATGAGAGAGAGGCAGAGAGGGAAAGGAGAGAGACAGAGAGGGAAAGAAGAGAGACAGAGAGGGAAAGGAGAGAGACAGAGAGGGAAAGGAGAGTTAGGCAGAGAGGGAAAGGAGAGTTAGGCAGAGAGGGAAAGGAGAGTTAGGCAGAGAGGGAAAGGAGAGTTAGGCAGAGAGGGAAAGGAGAGTTAGGCAGAGAGGGAAAGGAGAGAGAGGCAGAGAGGGAAAGGAGAGAGGCAGAGAGGGAAAGGAGAGAGACAGAGAGGGAAAGGAGAGAGACAGAGAGGGAAAGGAGAGAGGCAGAGAGGGAAAGGAGAGAGACAGAGAGGGAGAGGAGAGAGGCAGAGAGGGAGAGGAGAGAGGCAGAGAGGGAAAGGAGAGAGAGGCAGAAAGGGAAAGGAGAGAGAGGCAGAGAGGGAAAGGAGAGGCAGATAGGGAATGGAGAGAGAAAGAACGAGGCGAAGGAAAGTAAGAAAGTGTGTGTTGTGCTAGTGTGTGTTGTGCTAGCTGCTGATTAGAGCTCCCAGGGAGAGGGAACACATTGGGGGAGGAGGTGGAAATCAGACTGGCAGGCAGCACATCCATACAAACCTGCCGATTTACCACACCCCCCTTCTCTCTATCCCTCTCTCTCTACTTCCTCTCGCTCCATCTTTCATTCTCTCTCTAGCTCCTTCATGCTTGCTCAGCCTCCTTCCAGTTCTCTCTGTCACACTACCCCCCCTCTATATTTCATTCTCTCTCTCTAGCCCTTCACGCTCCCTCCATCTGTCTTTTAGTCATACTCACTCTCTCTATTTCACACATTCACTGTTTCTAGCTTCCTTGCGCTTGCCGTGCCTTCCGCTCGCTCGGTCTCTAACATGGTCTTACACAAAGCCTGGGAGTTGAGACGGAGAGAGGAAGGGAACGAGAGAATGGAAGGAAGGATGAAGAGGCTATTACCCTGCAACGCCACTGAGTGTGTTCATTTGTTAGTGCTGGCTTGTTGTATATATGCCTCTCTGCAGTGTGTGTGTGTCAGCAGGGTATAGCTGAGCACTGTGCTCCCCAAAGCTCTAAATGACAGGCTGGCTCTGTGGCTGTGCTGCTCTGTGGCCGTGCTGCTCTGTGGCCGTGCTGCTCTGTGGTTTGCAGGGGAAGCAGCCGTTTTAAATGCTAAGTGGGAAGTGGTGATTAGGGGAGGAGAGCGGAGGGAGAGAGGGAGAGCAGAGAGGAGAAGAAAAGAGAGGTGCATGGCTCTGATTGCTACCCCCGTCCACCCCTCCTTCTGCCCCCTCCTCTCCCCCGGCTCTCTGCTCTCCCTGGGTAATGTGGGTCACGATATTGCAGCACTCAGCGCAGTATGTGTGTGTGTGTGTCAATGGAGATACTCTCTCTACCGACACACACTGCCTCTGTGTTACATCACCACCATACTTCCAGCTCCACGCAGTCACACAGAAACACACTGCTATTTCAGATGTTGTCTTGTTTCCCTGCTCAGTCCAAGGCATTCGGGAACGAGAAAAAACAGAATTAGGAAACAAAATCCCAGAGAATCCCGGTAGAAGGCCCAGAAGCCAGGGAGGGGAGAGAAGAGAGTCCAGAAAGGGAAGAACAGAGAGGGAAGAGAGTCCAGGGAGGGAAGAGAGAGAGGAGAGTCCAGTGAAGGAAGGGAGGGGAGAGAAGAGAGTCCAGAAAGGGAAGAACAGAGAGGGAAGAGAGTCCAGGGAGGGAAGAGAGAGAGAGGAGAGTCCAGTGAAGGAAGGGAGGGGAGAGAAGAGAGTCCAGAAAGGGAAGAACAGAGAGGGAAGAGAGTCCAGGGAGGGAAGAGAGAGAGAGGAGAGTGCAGGGAGGGAAGAGAGAGAGGAGAGTCCAGGGAGGGACGAGAGAGAAGAGAGTCCAGGGAGGGAAGAGAGAGAGGAGAGTCCAGTGAAGGAAGGGAGGGGAGAGAAGAGAGTCCAGAAAGGGAAGAACAGAGAGGGAAGAGAGTCCAGGGAGGAAGAGAGAGGGAGGGAGAGTCCAGTGAAGGAAGGGAGGGGAGAGAAGAGAGTCCAGAAAGGGAAGAACAGAGAGGGAAGAGAGTCCAGGGAGGGAAGAGAGAGAAGAGAGTCCAGGGAGGGACGAGAGAGAAGAGAGTCCAGGGAGGGACGAGAGAGAAGAGAGTCCAGGGAGGGACGAGAGAGAAGAGAGTCCAGGGAGGGACGAGAGAGAAGAGAGTCCAGGGAGGGAGGAGAGAGTAGAGAGTCCAGGGAGGGAAGAGAGTCCAGGGAGGGAAGAGAGTCCAGGGAGGGAAGAGAGTCCAGGGAGGGAAGAGAGTCCAGGGAGGGAAGAGAGTCCAGGGAGGGAAGAGAGTCCAGGGAGGGAAGAGAGTCCAGAGAGGGAAGAGAGTCCAGAGAGGGAAGAGAGTCCAGAGAGGGAAGAGAGAGGAGAGTCCATGGAGGGAAGAGATAGAGGAGAGGGAAGAGAGAGAAGAGAGTACAGGGAGGGAAGAGAAAGAAGAGAGTCCAGGGAGGGAAGAGATAGAGGAGAGGGAAGAGAGAGAAGAGAGTACAGGGAGGGAAGAGAAAGAAGAGTCCAGAGAGGGAAGAGAGTCCAGAGAGGGAAGAGAGAGAGGAGAGTCCATGGAGGGAAGAGATAGAGGAGAGGGAAGAGAGAGAAGAGAGTACAGGGAGGGAAGAGAAAGAAGAGAGTCCAGGGAGGGAAGAGAGAGAGGAGAGGGAAGAGAGAGAAGAGAGAGAGGAGAGTCCAGGGAGGGAAGAGAGAGAGGAGTCCAGGGAGGGAAGAGAGAGAAGAGTCCAGGGAGGGTAGAGAGAGAGGAGAGTCCAGGGAGGGAAGAGAGTCCAGGGAGGGAAGAGAGTCCAGGGAGGGAAGAGAGAGAAGAGTGTCCATGGAGGGAAGAGAGAGAAGAGTGTCCAGGGAGAGAAGAGTGTCCAGGGAGGGAAGAGAGAGAAGAGAGTCCAGGGAGGGTAGAGAGAGAGGAGAGTCCAGGGAGGGAAGAGAGAGAAGAGAGTCCAGGGAGGGAAGAGAGAGAGGAGAGTCCAGGGAGGGAAGAGAGAGAGGAGAGTCCAGGGAGGGAAGAGAGTCCAGGGAGGGAAGAGAGGGAGAGAGAGTCCAGGGAGGGAAGAGAGAGAGGAGAGTCCAGGGAGGGAAGAGAGAGAGGAGAGTCCAGGGAGGGAAGAGAGTCCAGAGGAAGAGAGTCCAGGGAGGGAAGAGAGTCCAGGGAGGGAAGAGAGAGAAGAGAGTCCAGGGAGGAAGAGAGAGAGAGAGTCCAGGGAGGGACGAGAGAGGAGGAGAGTCCAGGGAGGGAAGAGAGAGAGGAGAGTCCAGGGAGGGAAGAGAGTCCAGGGAGGGAAGAGAGAGAAGAGAGTCCAGGGAGGGAAGAGAGATAAGAGAGTCCAGGGAGGGAAGAGAGAGAGGAGAGTACAGGGAGGGAAGAGAGAGAGGAGAGTACAGGGAGGGAAGAGAGAGAGTCCAGGGAGGGAAGAGGTCCAGGGAGGGGAAGAGAGAGTCCAGGGAGGGAAGAGAGAGGGGGGAGAGGCCAGGGAGGGAAGAGAGAGAGAGTCCAGGGAGGGAAGAGGGGAGGGAAGGGAGGGAGAGGAGAATCCAGGGAGGGAAGAGAGAGAAGTGTCCAGGGAGGGTAGAGAGAGAGGAGAGTCCAGGGAGGGTAGAGAGAGAGGAGAGTCCAGGGAGGGAAGAGAGTCCAGGGAGGGAAGAGAGTCCAGGGAGGGAAGAGAGTCCAGGGAGGGAAGAGAGAGAAGAGAGTCCAGGAAGGGATAAGAGAGAGGAGAGTCCAGGGAGGGAAATAGAGAGGAGAGTCCATGGAGGGAAGAGAGTCCAGGGAGGGAAGAGAGTCCAGGGAGGGAAGAGAGAGAAGAGTCCAGGGAGGGAAGAGAGAGGAGAGTCCAGGGAGGGAAGAGAGAGGAGAGTCCAGGGAGGGAAGAGAGAGAGGAGAGTCCAGGGAGGAAAGAGAGAGAGGAGAGTCCCGGGAGGGAAGAGAGAGGAGTCCAGGGAGGAAGAGAGTCCAGGGAGGAGAGTCCAGGGAGGGAAGAGAGTCCAGGGAGGGAAGAGAGTCCAGGGAGGGAAGAGAGAGAAGAGAGTCCAGGGAGGGAAGAGAGAGAGAGTCCAGGGAGGGAAGAGAGATAAGAGAGTCCAGGGAGGAAGAGAGAGAGAGAGTTCAGGGAGGGAAGAGAGAGGGGAGAGACCAGGGAGGGAAGAGAGAGAGAAGAGAGTCCAGGGGGGGAAGAGAGAGAAGAGAGTCCAGGGAGGGAAGAGAGAGAAGAGAGTCCAGGGAGGGAAGAGAGAGAGGAGAGTCTAGGGAGGGAAGAGAGAGAGGAGAGTCCAGGGAGGGAAGAGAGTCCAGGGAGGGAAGAGAGTCCAGGGAGGGAAGAGAGTCCAGGGAGGGAAGAGAGAGAGGAGAGTCCAGGGAGGGAAGAGAGAGAGGAGAGTCCAGGGAGGGAAGAGAGAGAGGAGAGTCCAGGGAGGGAAGAGAGTCCAGGGAGGGAAGAGAGAGAAGAGAGTCCAGGGAGGAAGAGAGAGAAGAGAGTCCAGGGAGGGAAGAGAGAGAAGAGTCCAGGGAGGGTAGAGAGAGAGGAGAGTCCAGGGAGGAGAAGAGAGAAAAGAGTCCAGGGAGGGAAGAGAGAGAGGAGAGTCCAGGGAGGGAAGAGAGTCCAGGGAGGGAAGAGAGAGGGAGAGTCCAGGGGAGGGAAGAGGGAGAGGAGAGTCCAGGGAGGGAAGAGAGAGAGGAGAGTCCAGGGAGGGAAGAGAGAGAAGAGAGTCCAGGGAGGGAAGAGAGAGAAGAGAGAGTCCAGGGAGGGAAGAGAGATAAGAGAGTCCAGGGAGGGAAGGGGGACAGGAGAGTCCAGGGAGGGAAGAGAGAGGAGAGTCCAGGGAGGGAAGAGAGAGAGAGAGTCCAGGGAGGGACGAGAGAGAGGAGAGTCAGGGAGGAAGAGAGAGAGAGAGTCCAGGGAGTGAAGAGAGAGAGGAGAGTCCAGGGAGGGAAGAGAGAGAGGAGAGTCCAGGGAGGGAAGAGAGAGAGGAGAGAGTCCAGGGGGGGAAGAGAGAGAAGAGAGTCCAGGGAGGGAAGAGAGAGAAGAGAGTCCAGGGAGGAAAGAGAGAGAGGAGAGTCCAGGGAGGGACGAGAGAGAGGAGAGTCCAGGGAGGGAAGAGAGAGAGGAGAGTCCAGGGAGGGAAGAGAGTCCAGGGAGGGAAGAGAGAGAAGAGAGTCCAGGGAGGGAAGAGAGATAAGAGAGTCCAGGGAGGGAAGAGAGAGAGGAGAGTACAGGAAGGGAAGAGAGAGAGGAGAGTACAGGGAGGGAAGAGAGAGAGGAGAGTCCAAGGAGGGAAGAGGGAAAGGAGAGTCCAGGGAGGGAAGAGAGAGGGGAGAGGCCAGGGAGGGAAGAGAGAGAGGAGAGTACGGGGAGGAAAGAGGGAGAGGAGAATCCAGGGAGGGAAGAGAGAGAAGTGTCCAGGGAGGGTAGAGAGAGAGGAGAGTCCAGGGAGGGTAGAGAGAGAGGAGAGTCCAGGGAGGGAAGAGAGTCCAGGGAGGGAAGGAGGGAAGAGAGTCCAGGGAGGGAAGAGAGAGAGAGAGTCCAGGAAGGGATAAGAGAGGAGAGTCCAGGGAGGGAAATAGAGAGGAGAGTCCATGGAGGGAAGAGAGTCCAGGGAGGGAAGAGAGTCCAGGGAGGGAAGAGAGAGAGAGTCCAGGGAGGGAAGAGAGAGGAGAGTCCAGGGAGGGAAGAGAGAGGAGAGTCCAGGGAGGGAAGAGAGAGAGGAGAGTCCAGGGAGGAAAGAGAGAGAGGAGAGTCCAGGGAGGGAAGAGAGAGGAGAGTCCAGGGAGGGAAGAGAGAGAGGAGAGTCCAGGGAGGGAAGAGAGTCCAGGGAGGGAAGAGAGTCCAGGGAGGGAAGAGAGAGAAGAGAGTCCAGGGAGGGAAGAGAGAGGAGAGTCCAGGGAGGGAAGAGAGATAAGAGAGTCCAGGGAGGGAAGAGAGAGAGGAGAGTTCAGGGAGGGAAGAGAGAGGGGAGAGACCAGGGAGGGAAGAGAGAGAGAAGAGAGTCCAGGGGGGGAAGAGAGAGAAGAGAGTCCAGGGAGGGAAGAGAGAGAAGAGAGTCCAGGGAGGGAAGAGAGAGTCAGGGAGGGAAGGGAGGGAAGAGAGAGAGAGAGTCCAGGGAGGGAAGAGAGTCCAGGGAGGGAAGAGAGTCCAGGGAGGGAAGAGAGTCCAGGGAGGGAAGAGAGAGAGGAGAGTCCAGGGAGGGACGAGAGAGAGGAGAGTCCAGGGAGGGAAGAGAGAGAGGAGAGTCCAGGGAGGGAAGAGAGTCCAGGGAGGGAAGAGAGAGAAGAGAGTCCAGGGAGGGAAGAGAGAGAAGAGAGTCCAGGGAGGGAAGAGAGAGAAGAGTCCAGGGAGGGTAGAGAGAGAGGAGAGTCCAGGGAGGGAATAGAGAGAAAAGAGTCCAGGGAGGGAAGAGAGAGAGGAGAGTCCAGGGAGGGAAGAGAGTCCAGGGAGGGAAGAGAGAGAGGAGAGTACGGGGAGGGAAGAGGGAGAGGAGAGTCCAGGGAGGGAAGAGAGAGAGGAGAGTCCAGGGAGGGAAGAGAGAGAAGAGAGTCCAGGGAGGGAAGAGAGATAAGAGAGTCCAGGGAGGGAAGGGGGACAGGAGAGTCCAGGGAGGGAAGAGAGAGGGGAGAGTCCAGGGAGGGAAGAGAGAGAGGAGAGTACGGGGAGGGAAGAGGGAGAGGAGAGTCAGGGGAGTGAAGAGAGAGAGGAGAGTCCAGGGAGGGAAGAGAGAGAGGAGAGTCCAGGGAGGGAAGAGAGAGAGAAGAGAGTCCAGGGAGGGAAGAGAGAGAGAAGAGAGTCCAGGGGGGGAAGAGAGAGAAGAGAGTCCAGGGAGGGAAGAGAGTCCACGGAGGGAAGAGAGAGAAGAGAGTCCAGGGAGGGAAGAGAGAGAAGAGAGTCCAGGGAGGGAAGAGAGAGAAGAGTCCAGGGGGGAAGAGAGAGAAGAGAGTCCAGGGAGGGAAGAGAGAGAAGAGAGTCCAGGGAGGGAAGAGAGAGAAGAGAGTCCAGGGAGGGAAGAGAGAGAAGAGAGTCCAGGGAGGGAAGAGAGAGGAGAGTCCACGGAGGGAAGAGAGTCCAGGGAGGGAAGAGAGTCCAGGGAGGGAAGAGAGTCCAGGGAGGGAAGAGAGTCCAGGGAGGGAAGAGAGAGAAGAGAGTCCAGGGAGGGAAGAGAGAGAAGAGAGTCCAGGGAGGAAAGAGAGAGAGGAGAGTCCAGGGAGGGACGAGAGAGAGGAGAGTCCAGGGAGGGAAGAGAGAGAGGAGAGTCCAGGGAGGGAAGAGAGTCCACGGAGGGAAGAGAGAGAAGAGAGTCCAGGGAGGGAAGAGAGAGAAGAGAGTCCAGGGAGGGAAGAGAGAGAAGAGTCCAGGGAGGGTAGAGAGAGAAGAGAGTCCAGGGAGGGAAGAGAGAGAGGAGAGTCCAGGGAGGGAAGAGAGAGAAGAGAGTCCAGGGAGGGAAGAGAGTCCAGGGAGGGAAGAGAGTCCAGGGAGGGAAGAGAGTCCAGGGAGGGAAGAGAGAGAAGAGAGTCCAGGGAGGGAAGAGAGTCCAGGGAGGGAAGAGAGAGAAGAGAGTCCAGGGAGGAAAGAGAGAGAGGAGAGTCCAGGGAGGGACGAGAGAGAGGAGAGTCCAGGGAGGGAAGAGAGAGAGGAGATTCCAGGGAGGGAAGAGAGTCCAGGGAGGGAAGAGAGAGAAGAGAGTCCAGGGAGGGAAGAGAGATAAGAGAGTCCAGGGAGGGAAGAGAGAGAGGAGAGTACAGGGAGGGAAGAGAGAGAGGAGAGTACAGGGAGGGAAGAGAGATAAGAGAGTCCAGGGAGGGAAGAGAGAGAGGAGAGTCCAGGGAGGGAAGAGAGGGAGAGTACAGGGAGGTAAGAGAGAGAGGAGAGTACAGGGAGGGAAGAGGGAGAGGAGAGTCCAGGGAGGGAAGAGAGTCCAGGGAGGGAAGAGAGAGGGGAGAGTCCAGGGAGGGAAGAGAGAGGGGAGAGTCCAGGGAGGGAAGAGGGAGAGGAAAGTCCAGGGAGGGAAGAGAGAGGGGAGAGTCCAGGGAGGGAAGAGATAGAGGAGAGTACGGGGAGGGAAGAGGGAGAGGAGAGTCAGGGGAGTGAAGAGAGAGAGGAGAGTCCAGGGAGTGAAGAGAGAGGAGAGTCCAGGGAGGGAAGAGAGAGAGGAGAGTCCAGGGAGGGAAGAGAGAGAGAAGAGAGTCCAGGGGGGGAAGAGAGAGAAGAGAGTCCAGGGAGGGAAGAGAGTCCACGGAGGGAAGAGAGAGAAGAGAGTCCAGGGAGGGAAGAGAGAGAAGAGAGTCCAGGGAGGGAAGAGAGAGAAGAGTCCAGGGGGGAAGAGAGAGAGTCCAGGGAGGGAAGAGAGAGAAGAGAGTCCAGGGAGGGAAGAGAGAGAAGAGAGTCCAGGGAGGGAAGAGAGAGAGGAGAGTCCAGGGAGGGAAGAGAGAGGAGAGTCCACGGAGGGAAGAGAGTCCAGGGAGGGAAGAGAGTCCAGGGAGGGAAGAGAGTCCAGGGAGGGAAGAGAGTCCAGGGAGGGAAGAGAGTCCAGGGAGGGAAGAGAGAGAAGAGAGTCCAGGGAGGGAAGAGAGAGAAGAGAGTCCAGGGAGGAAAGAGAGAGAGGAGAGTCCAGGGAGGGACGAGAGAGAGGAGAGTCCAGGGAGGGAAGAGAGAGAGGAGAGTCCAGGGAGGGAAGAGAGTCCACGGAGGGAAGAGAGAGAAGAGAGTCCAGGGAGGGAAGAGAGAGAAGAGAGAGAAGAGTCCAGGGAGGGTAGAGAGAGAAGAGAGTCCAGGGAGGGAAGAGAGAGAGGAGAGTCCAGGGAGGGAAGAGAGAGAGGAGAGTCCAGGGAGGGAAGAGAGTCCAGGGAGGGAAGAGAGTCCAGGGAGGGAAGAGAGAGAAGAGAGTCCAGGGAGGGAAGAGAGTCCAGGGAGGGAAGAGAGAGAGAGAGTCCAGGGAGGAAGAGAGAGAGGAGAGTCCAGGGAGGGACGAGAGAGGAGAGTCCAGGGAGGGAAGAGAGAGAGGAGATTCCAGGGAGGGAAGAGAGTCCAGGGAGGGAAGAGAGAGAAGAGAGTCCAGGGAGGGAAGAGAGATAAGAGAGTCCAGGGAGGGAAGAGAGAGAGGAGAGTACAGGGAGGGAAGAGAGAGAGGAGAGTACAGGGAGGGAAGAGAGATAAGAGAGTCCAGGGAGGGAAGAGAGAGAGGAGAGTACAGGGAGGGAAGAGAGAGAGGAGAGTCAGGGAGGGAAGAGGGAGAGGAGAGTCCAGGGAGGGAAGAGAGTCCAGGGAGGGAAGAGAGAGGGGAGAGTCCAGGGAGGGAAGAGAGAGGGTAGAGTCCAGGGAGGGAAGAGAGAGGGGAGAGTCCAGGGAGGGAAGAGGGAGAGGAAAGTCCAGGGAGGGAAGAGAGAGGGGAGAGTCCAGGGAGGGAAGAGATAGAGGAGAGTACACGGAGGGAAGAGGGAGAGGAGAGTCCAGGGAGGGAAGAGAGAGAGGAGAGTCCAGGGAGGGAAGAGAGTCCAGGGAGGGAAGAGAGTCCAGGGAGGGAAGAGAGAGGAGAGTCCAGGGAGGGAAGAGAGATAAGAGAGTCCAGGGAGGGAAGGGGGAAAGGAGAGTCCAGGGAGGGAAGAGAGAGAGGAGAGTACGGGGAGGGAAGAGAGAGAGGAGAGTACGGGGAGGGAAGAGGGAGAGGAGAGTCCGGGGAGTGAAGAGAGAGAGGAGAGTCCAGGGAGTGAAGAGAGAGAGGAGAGTCCAGGGAGGGAAGAGAGAGAGTTGAGTCCAGGGAGGGAAGAGAGAGAGAAGAGAGTCCAGGGAGGGAAGAGAGTCCACGGAGGGAAGAGAGAGAAGAGAGTCCAGGGAGGGAAGAGAGAGAAGAGAGTCCAGGGAGGGAAGAGAGAGAAGAGTCCAGGGGGGGCAGAGAGAGAGGAGTCCAGGGAGGGAAGAGAGAGAAGAGAGTCCAGGGAGGGAGGAGAGAGAGGAGAGTCCAGGGAGGGAAGAGAGTCCAGGGAGGGAAGAGAGTCCAGGGAGGGAAGAGAGAGAGGAGAGTCCAGGGAGGGAAGAGAGTCCAGGGAGGGAAGAGAGTCCAGGGAGGGAAGAGAGAGAAGAGAGTCCAGGGAGGGAAGAGAGTCCAGGGAGGGAAGAGAGAGAAGAGAGTCCAGGGAGGAAAGAGAGAGAGGAGAGTCCAGGGAGGGACGAGAGAGAGGAGAGTCCAGGGAGGGAAGAGAGAGAGGAGATTCCAGGGAGGGAAGAGAGTCAAGGGAGGGAAGAGAGAGAAGAGAGTCCAGGGAGGGAAGAGAGAGTCCAGGGAGGGAAGAGAGTACAGGGAGGGAAGAGAGAGGGAGAGTACAGGGAGGGAAGAGAGATAAGAGAGTCCAGGGAGGGAAGAGAGAGAGGAGAGTACAGGGAGGGAAGAGAGAGAGGAGAGTACAGGGAGGGAAGAGGGAGAGGAGAGTCCAGGGAGGGAAGAGAGTCCAGGGAGGGAAGAGAGAGGGGAGAGTCCAGGGAGGGAAGAGAGAGGGGAGAGTCCAGGGAGGGAAGAGAGAGGGGAGAGTCCAGGGAGGGAAGAGGGAGAGGAAAGTCCAGGGAGGGAAGAGAGAGGGGAGAGTCCAGGGAGGGAAGAGATAGAGGAGAGTCCAGGGGAGGGAAGAGGGAGGGAGGAGAGTCAGGGTCCAGGGAGTGAAGAGAGAGAGGAGAGTCCAGGGAGGAAGAGAGAGAGAGAGTCCAGGGAGGGAAGAGAGAGAGTCCAGGGAGAGGAAGGGAGGAGAGAGGGAGAGAGAGAGAGAGAGTCCAGGGGGAAGAGAGAGAAGAGAGTCCAGGGAGGGAAGAGAGTCAACGGAGGGAAGAGAGAGAAGAGAGTCCAGGGAGGGAAGAGAGAGAAGAGAGTCCAGGGAGGGAAGAGAGAGAAGAGAGTCCAGGGAGGGAAGAGAGAGAAGAGAGTCCAGGGAGGGAAGAGAGTCCAGGGAGGGAAGAGAGAGAAGAGAGTCCAGGGAGGGAAGAGAGAGAGGAGAGTCCAGGGAGGGAAGAGAGAGGAGAGTCCACGGAGGGAAGAGAGTCCAGGGAGGGAAGAGAGTCCAGGGAGGGAAGAGAGTCCAGGGAGGGAAGAGAGTCCAGGGAGGGAAGAGAGTCCAGGGAGGGAAGAGAGAGAGAGAGTCCAGGGAGGAAGAGAGAGAAGAGAGTCCAGGGAGGAGGAAGAGAGAGAGGAGAGTCCAGGGAGGGACGAGAGAGAGGAGAGTCCAGGGAGGGAAGAGAGAGGAGAGTCCAGGGAGGGAAGAGAGTCCACGGAGGGAAGAGAGAGAAGAGAGTCCAGGGAGGGAAGAGAGATAAGAGAGTCCAGGGAGGGAAGAGAGAGGGAGAGAGTACAGGGAGGGAAGAGAGAGAGAGAGTACAGGGAGGGAAGAGAGATAAGAGAGTCCAGGGAGGGAAGAGAGAGGGAGGAGAGTACAGGGAGGGAAGAGAGAGAGGAGAGTACAGGGAGGGAAGAGGGAGAGGAGAGTCCAGGGAGGGAAGAGAGTCCAGGGAGGGAAGAGAGAGGGGAGAGTCCAGGGAGGGAAGAGAGAGGGAGTCCAGGGAGGGAAGAGAGAGGGGAGGGAGTCCAGGGAGGGAAGAGGAGAGGAAAGTCCAGGGAGGGAAGAGAGAGGGAGAGTCCAGGGAGGGAAGAGATAGAGGAGAGTACGGGGAGGGAAGAGGGAGAGGAGAGTCAGGGGAGGGAAGAAGAGAGAGAGAGTCCAGGGAGTGAAGAGAGAGAGTCCAGGGAGAGTCCAGGGAGGGAAGAGAGAGAGAGAGTCCAGGGAGGGAAGAGAGAGAGAAGAGAGTCCAGGGGGGAAGAGAGAGAAGAGAGTCCAGGGAGGGAAGAGAGTCCACGGAGGGAAGAGAGAGAGAGTCCAGGGAGGGAAGGAGAGAAGAGAGTCCAGGGAGGGAAGAGAGAGAAGAGGGAGTCCAGGGAGGGAAGAGAGAGGGAGAGAGTCCAGGGAGGGAAGAGAGAGAAGAGAGTCCAGGGAGGGAAGAGAGAGAGAGAGTCCAGGGAGGGAAGAGAGAGAGGAGAGTCCAGGGAGGGAAGAGAGAGGAGAGTCCACGGAGGGAAGAGAGTCCAGGGAGGGAAGAGTCCAGGGAGGGAAGAGAGTCCAGGGAGGGAAGAGAGTCCAGGGAGGGAAGAGAGTCCAGGGAGGGAAGAGAGAGAGGAGAGTCCAGGGAGGGACAGAGAGAGGAGAGTCCAGGGAGGGAAGAGAGAGAGAGTCCAGGGAGGGAAGAGAGTCCACGGAGGGAAGAGAGAGAAGAGAGTCCAGGGAGGGAAGAGAGTCCAGGGAGGGAAGAGAGTCCAGGGAGGGAAGAGAGAGAAGAGAGTCCAGGGAGGGAAGAGAGTCCAGGGAGGAAGAGAGAGAGAGAGTCCAGGGAGGAAAGAGAGAGGAGAGTCCAGGGAGGGACGAGAGAGAGAGAGTCCAGGGAGGGAAGAGAGAGAGGAGATCCAGGGAGGAAGAGAGTCCAGGGAGGGAAGAGAGAGAAGAGAGTCCAGGGAGGGAAGAGAGAAAGAGAGTCCAGGGAGAGGGAAGAGAGAGAGGAGAGTACAGGGAGGGAAGAGAGAGAGGAGAGTACAGGGAGGGAAGAGAGAGAAGAGAGTCCAGGGAGGGAAGAGAGAGAGGAGAGTACAGGGAGGGAAGAGAGAGAGGAGAGTACAGGGAGGGAAGAGGGAGAGGAGAGTCCAGGGAGGGAAGAGAGTCCAGGGAGGGAAGAGAGAGGGGAGAGTCCAGGGAGGGAAGAGAGAGGGGAGAGTCCAGGGAGGGAAGAGAGAGGGGAGAGTCCAGGGAGGGAAGAGGGAGAGGAAAGTCCAGGGAGGGAAGAGAGAGGAGAGTCCAGGGAGGGAAGAGATAGAGGAGAGTACACGGAGGGAAGAGGGAGAGGAGTGTCCAGGGAGGGAAGAGAGAGAGGAGAGTCCAGGGAGGGAAGAGAGACCAGGGAGGGAAGAGAGAGAAGAGAGTACAGGGAGGGAAGAGAGTCCAGAGAGGGAAGAGAGAGAAGAGAGTACAGGGAGGGAAGAGAGAGAAGAGAGTCCAGGGAGGGAAGAGAGGGGAGAGTCCAGGGAGGGAAGAGAGAGGGGAGTACAGGGAGGGAAGAGGGAGAGGAGAGTCCAGGGAGGGAAGAGAGAGAGGAGAGTCCAGGGAGGGAAGAGAGTCCAGGGAGGGAAGAGAGTCCAGAGAGGGAAGAGAGATAAGAGAGTCCAGGGAGGGAAGGGGGAAAGGAGAGTCCAGGGAGGGAAGAGAGAGGGGAGAGTCCAGGGAGGGAAGAGAGAGAGAGGAGAGTACGGGGAGGGAAGAGAGAGAGGAGAGTACGGGGAGGGAAGAGGGAGAGGAGAGTCCGGGGAGTGAAGAGAGAGAGGAGAGTCCAGGGAGTGAAGAGAGAGGAGAGTCCAGGGAGGGAAGAGAGAGAGTTGAGTCCAGGGAGGGAAGAGAGAGAGAAGAGAGTCCAGGGAGGGAAGAGAGTCCACGGAGGGAAGAGAGAGAAGAGAGTCCAGGGAGGGAAGAGAGAGAAGAGTCCAGGGGGGGAAGAGAGAGAAGAGAGTCCAGGGAGGGAAGAGAGAGAAGAGAGTCCAGGGAGGGAAGAGAGAGAAGAGAGTCCAGGAAGGGAAGAGAGAGAAGAGAGTCCAGGGAGGGAAGAGAGAGAGGAGAGTCCAGGGAGGGAAGAGAGAGAGGAGAGTCCACGGAGGGAAGAGAGTCCAGGGAGGGAAGAGAGTCCAGGGAGGGAAGAGAGTCCAGGGAGGGAAGAGAGTCCAGGGAGGGAAGAGAGAGAAGAGAGTCCAGGGAGGGAAGAGAGAGAGGAGAGTCTAGGGAGGGAAGAGAGAGGAGAGGGAGGAGAAGACAGGGAGGGAGGAGCAGAGGACAAGGAGGGAGGAAGTGCTCCTAGTGGGTTCTGGGGTGCTCCTAGTGGGCAGGTTTATGCAAAATAGTATCAACTCATCAACACTTGAGGATTTGTGAGTGGAGAGAGGCAGAGAGGGCTGGAGCTGAAGCAGCACTGTGGGCCACCGTGGAATTGAGCTGAAGGGGGAAATTCTAATCCCCCGTTTTGCCTAAATGAATTGGATTTGTTGTGTGTTTTCCCTCTCTGGGAAGTACAGATCAGGTTAGGTGAGTGGAGTGGAGCAATCGCTGCTGGAGTGTGTATAAGAGGAGGAAAGTGTGTGTGTGTGTGGGGGGGGGGGGTGCGCCAGAGCAGGGCTGATTAATAATGACCTGAAATAGCTGGGGAGGAGAACGGATAGAGGGAGGAAGAGAGGGAGGGAGAGAGAGAGGGAGGAAGAGAGGGAGGGAGAGAGGGAGGGAGAGAGAGAGGGAGGGAGAGAAAGAGGGAGGGAGGAAGAGAGGGAGGGAGAGAGAGGGAGGGAGAGAAAGAGGGAGGGAGAGAAAGAGGGAGGGAGAGAAAGAGGGAGGGAGGAAGAGAGGGAGGGAGGAAGTGAGAGAGAGAGAGGGAGAGAGAGAGGGATGCTTGCTCATTGCGGTTCTCTCAAGCACTCAATGGAACGCTGTCCTCTACTTCCCCTTGGTATATCTCCTCACCATCCATTTAAACTGTGTGTGTGTCTGTCTGTGTGTCTGTGTGTGTGTGTAATGAGGCTGTCCCTATCCTGCCCCCAGAAACCGCTGTTGTGCCAGAGCCAGAACACATGTAGGCAAAGCCGTGTTTTGAAAATTCGTCATTGGCTTTGATACACCGATTGGTTGGCGATGATCCAATCGCCGGTGACTTTGTTTTGTACAACAACCCTCATTTTGACGTCCCCAACAACGACCTCCCTGACGGCAGTCTCTGACTGAAGTATGTAGTGAACATAGAACAGTGAAAGTATTCCGTTTGAGTCGTCAGGCAACCTCTCTCCCCCTCACTGCACCGCTCACAAGGGCCAGGCCTTAGAGGACGACCCCTCTACAGCTGTTGCTAAGTAACCTGACCTGTCCCCCAAAGATAAGGAACACACACACACACACCATCTCTAAAGCAGTCTCACCAGAGAGGAATCCCTCCATGCCGTGGGAGTGTGTCATGCGGAGGAGGCTGCGGCCAGAGTACGTAGCCAGGGTTGGGTCAGCTCCGTAGGACAGCAGCAGACGGACCACTTCCAGATGGTCATTCTCCACCGCGTCATGGAGGGGCCTGGGGGGGAGGGAGACAGACACGCCACACACACACTCGCGTTATGTACAGAGCCTTGAAAGGAAATTGTCCATGTCCATATGTCTGGCCTGTGTGTTAGTGAGAGAGAAAGTGAGTGTCCATGCTTAAGTGTGTGTGTGTCTACCTGGTGCCTTCCTGGGCGCTACAGTTGACGTCGGCACCGTGCTCCAGCAGGTGCTGAGTGATAGCAAGCCAGCCACGTGCACATGCCTCGTGCAGCGCACAGTAGCCCGCGTTGTCACGGTGATTGACGTCACACACCCTGTTCTCCAGGCAGTACAGCACTACATCCTAGATAGGGCACAGAGAACAGAGGGGTTAGGGTCTCCACAGACAGGGGACCGAGGAGTTAGGGTCTCCACAGACAGGAGACGGAGGGGTTAGGGTCTCCACAGACAGGGGACAGAGGGGTTAGGGTCTCCACAGACAGGAGACCGAGGGGTTAGGGTCTCCACAGACAGGGGACAGAGGGGTTAGGGTCTCCACAGACAGGGGACAGAGGGGTAGGGGTCTCCACAGACAGTAGAAGGAGGGGTTAGGGTCTCCACAGACAGGAGACCGAGGGGTTAGGGTCTCCACAGACAGGGGACAGAGGGGTAGGGGTCTCCACAGACAGGGGACAGAGGGGTTAGGGTCTACACAGACAGGAGACGGAGGGTTAGGGTCTCCACAGACAGGGGACAGAGGGGTAGGGGTCTCCACAGACAGGAGACGGAGGGGTTAGGGTCTCCACAGACAGGAGACGGAGGGGTTAGGGTCTCCACAGACAGGGGACAGAGGGGTAGGGGTCTCCACAGACAGGAGACCCAGGGGTTAGGGTCTCCACTGACAGGGGACCGAGGGGTTAGGGTCTCCACAGACAGGGGACCGAGGGGTTAGGGTCTCCACAGACAGGGGACAGAGGGGTAGGGGTCTCCACAGACAGGGGACAGAGGGGTTAGGGTCTACACAGACAGGAGACGGAGGGGTTAGGGTCTCCACAGACAGGGGACAGAGGGGTAGGGGTCTCCACAGACAGGAGACGGAGGGGTTAGGGTCTCCACAGACAGGAGACGGAGGGGTTAGGGTCTCCACAGACAGGGGACAGAGGGGTAGGGGTCTCCACAGACAGGAGACCGAGGGGTTAGGGTCTCCACAGACAGGAGACCGAGGGGTTAGGGTCTCCACAGACAGGGGACCGAGGGGTTAGGGTCTCCACAGACAGGGGACCGAGGGGTTAGGGTCTCCACAGACAGGAGACCGAGGAGTTAGGGTCTCCACAGACAGGGGACAGAAGGGTTAGGGTCTCCACAGACAGGAGACCCAGGGGTTAGGGTTTCCACAGACAGGAGACCCAGGAGTTAGGGTCTCCACTGACAGGGGACCGAGGGGTTAGGGTCTCCACAGACAGGGGACCGAGGGGTTAGGGTCTCCACAGACAGGAGACCGAGGGGTTAGAGTCTCCACAGACAGGGGACCGAGGGGTTAGGGTCTCCACAGACAGGGGACCGAGGGGTTAGGGTCTCCACAGACAGGAGACCCAGGGGTTAGGGTCTCCACAGACAGGAGACCCAGGGGTTAGGGTCTCCACAGACAGGAGACCCAGGGGTTAGGGTCTCCACAGACAGGGGACCGAGGGGTTAGGGTCTCCACAGACAGGGGACCGAGGGGTTAGGGTCTCCACAGACAGGAGACCCAGGGGTTAGGGTCTCCACAGACAGGAGACCCAGGGGTTAGGGTCTCCACAGACAGGAGACCCAGGGGTAGGGGTCTCCACAGACAGGAGACCCAGGGGTTAGGGTCTCCACAGACAGGGGACCGAGGGGTTAGGGTCTCCACAGACAGGGGACCGAGGGGTTAGGGTCTCCACAGACAGGAGACCCAGGGGTTAGGGTCTCCACAGACAGGAGACGGAGGGGTTAGGGTCTCCACAGACAGGTGACCCAGGGGTTAGGGTCACCACAGACAGGAGAGCGAGGGGTTAGGGTCTCCACAGACAGGGGACCGAGGGGTTAGGGTCTCCACAGACAGGAGACCGAGGGGTTAGGGTCTCCACAGACAGGGGACCGAGGGGTTAGGGTCTCCACAGACAGGAGACGGAGGGGTTAGGGTCTCCACAGACAGGAGACCGAGGGGTTAGGGTCTCCACAGACAGGGGACCGAGGGGTTAGGGTCTCCACAGACAGGGGACCGAGGGGTTAGGGTCTCCACAGACAGGGGACCGAGGGGTTAGGGTCTCCACAGACAGGAGACCCAGGGGTTAGGGTCTCCACAGACAGGAGACCCAGGGGTTAGGGTCTCCACAGACAGGAGACCCAGGGGTAGGGGTCTCCACAGACAGGAGACCCAGGGGTTAGGGTCTCCACAGACAGGAGACCCAGGGGTTAGGGTCTCCACAGACAGGGGACCGAGGGGTTAGGGTCTCCACAGACAGGAGACCGAGGGTTTAGGGTCTCCACAGACAGGGGACCGAGGGGTTAGGGTCTCCACAGACAGGAAACCCAGGGGTTAGGGTCTCCACAGACAGGAGACCCAGGGTTAGGGTCTCCACAGACAGGTGACCCAGGGGTTAGGGTCACCACAGACAGGAGACCGAGGGGTTAGGGTCTCCACAGACAGGGGACCGAGGGGTTAGGGTCTCCACAGACAGGAGACCGAGGGGTTAGGGTCTCCACAGACAGGGGACCGAGGGGTTAGGGTCTCCACAGACAGGAGACCGAGGGGTTAGGGTCTCCACAGACAGGAGACGGAGGGGTTAGGGTCTCCACAGACAGGAGACGGAGGGGTTAGGGTCTCCACAGACAGGTGACCGAGGGGTTAGGGTCTCCACAGACAGGGGACCGAGGGGTTAGGGTCTCCACAGACAGGGGACCGAGGGGTTAGGGTCTCCACAGACAGGGGACCGAGGGGTTAGGGTCTCCACAGACAGGAGACCCAGGGGTTAGGGTCTCCACAGACAGGAGACCCAGGGGTTAGGGTCTCCACAGACAGGGGACCGAGGGTTAGGGTCTCCACAGACAGGGGACCGAGGGGTTAGGGTCTCCACAGACAGGAGACCGAGGGTTAGGGTCTCCACAGACAGGGGACCGAGGGGTTAGGGTCTCCACAGACAGGAGACCGAGGGGTTAGGGTCTCCACAGACAGGAGACCCAGGGGTTAGGGTCTCCACAGACAGGGGACCGAGGGGTTAGGGTCTCCACAGACAGGGGACCGAGGAGTTAGGGTCTCCACAGACAGGGGACCGAGGAGTTAGGGTCTCCACAGACAGGGGACCGAGGGGTTAGGGAAGTTCATAGGGCTCTGAAAGGAATACGGTGCTTTAGTCCACATCTTCCAGTTAAATTCAAAATTCCATTTAATTCAATGAAGCTTAAAAGAAACAGATACACACTGAGAAGGGTAAAATTCATCAACAGCCATAGGAAGTTAGATTTAGATCAAACAGACGACACATTTGAATGAGAACAATCTCTTGGGTTCATTCTAAGATCCAACTTAACCTTAGACCCGTGTTATTCCTCAGTATGGTACCTACTACACTATCTGTATCAGACTGACTCAACCCTACCTAGACCCTCTTAGCCAGTCCTAATATCAAGTACATACTACACTATCTGTATCAGACTGACTCAACCCTACCTAGACCCTGTGTTATTCCTCAGTATAGTACCACTATCTGTATCAGACTGACTCAACCCTACCTAGACCCCGTGTTATTCCTCAGTATAGTACCTACTACACTATCTGTATCAGACTGACTCAACCCTACCTAGACCCCGTGTTATTCCTCAGTATAGTACCTACTACACTATCTGTATCAGACTGACTCAACCCTACCTAGACCCTGTGTTATTCCTCAGGATAGTACCACTATCTGTATCAGACTGACTCAACCCTACCTAGACCCTGTGTTATTCCTCAGGATAGTACCACTATCTGTATCAGACTGACTCAACCCTACCTAGACCCTGTGTTATTCCTCAGGATAGTACCACACTATCTGTATCAGACTGACTCAACCCTACCTAGACCCTGTGTTATTCCTCAGTATAGTACCACTATCTGTATCAGACTGACTCAACCCTACCTAGACCCTGTGTTATTCCTCAGGATAGTACCACTATCTGTATCAGACTGACTCAACCCTACCTAGACCCTGTGTTATTCCTCAGTATAGTACCACTATCTGTATCAGACTGACTCAACCCTACCTAGACCCTGTGTTATTCCTCAGGATAGTACCTACTACACTATCTGTATCAGACTGACTCAACCCTACCTAGACCCCCTTAGCCAGTCCTAATATCAAGTACATACTACACTATCTGTATCAGACTGACTCAACCCTACCTAGACCCTGTGTTATTCCTCAGTATAGTACCTACTACACTATCTGTATCAGACTGACTCAACCCTACCTAGACCCTGTGTTATTCCTCAATATAGTACCTACTACACTATCTGTATCAGACTGACTCAACCCTACCTAGACCCCCTTAGCCAGTCCTAATATCAAGTACATACTACACTATCTGTATCAGACTGACTCAACCCTACCTAGACCCTGTGTTATTCCTCAGGATAGTACCACTATCTGTATCAGACTGACTCAACCCTACCTAGACCCTGTGTTATTCCTCAGACCCTGTTATTCCTCATAGTACCACTATCTGTATCAGACTGACTCAACCCTACCTAGACCCTGTGTTATTCCTCAGGATAGTACCACTATCTGTATCAGACTGACTCAACCCTACCTAGACCCTGTGTTATTCCTCAGTATAGTACCACTATCTGTATCAGACTGACTCAACCCTACCTAGACCCTGTGTTATTCCTCATTATAGTACATACTACACTATCTGTATCAGACTGACTCAACCCTACCTAGACCCTGTGTTATTCCTCATTATAGTACCTACTACACTAGCTGTAGCAGACTGACTCAACCCTACCTAGACCCTCTTAGCCAGTTCTAATATCAAGTACATACTACACTATCTGTATCAGACTGACTCAACACTACCTAGCCCCTCTTAGCCAGTCCTTCTAATATCAGAAGATGGTGTCCAAGAGAGATCAAACTGGAACTGGTCCAGAGAACTGGATCTGTGTGGTTCTCATCCCTCATCCTCTCAACCAGGGCAGTGGAAGGTAAGCCATTACAGGAGCCTCCGCTCTGATTCCCATCTCTATGCAAATGCTGTGGAGGGTCGCCGAGCCTTTCATTTTTCAATAAGTCTTATCAAACGGCTGCCTGGGCGGCTCAAAATAGCCCAGTCAATCTGTCCCTCCTGAACGGTCCCATATATTTTCTACTAACATCTGGTAATGGATTTGGATGGCTGTGTGTGATGGCTCAGGCTGGCCAGTTATGGACCATATCCACAATGGCAGCGCAGTTGCTCCTAAAAACCTGGGATTCTGAGCCACTGGAGAGTATGTTTGAGCCGGAATGCCTCCTAGCAGAGAGATCCTTTAAACCAACAGCAGGGAAGCAGGGGCCATTAAATTGTTTCTCCCCACCCAGCTCCATTCAGTAAAGGGGATTAAACCAAATTGAATTCAGGTTTGGATTTTTTTTTAAACAGCTAATTATTTTTTCCATTGAGGAGGGATTCAATTTCAATTCACTTACTTTCACTTTCTGTGCCTGGCCTTATGAGTTAAGAGGATACTTCGTGATTTTGGCAATGAGGCCCTTCATTTACTTCCCCAGCCTCAGATGAACTTGTGGATACCAGTTGTATGTTTGAGTCCAGTATGAAGGACGTTAGAGGTAGACACTTCTAGGCATTGCGATAACTCTCAATTACAGTTGCGCTAGTTAGCAACTTCGTTCAAACCGCATGCGGAGACATATACACGGTATCCACAAGTTCTTCTGACTCCTGGGAAACATTGAAGTATCCCTTTAACATGACTCATGTCATGAGTCACAGTGGCAAAGAATTAGAATTAATTGCAATTCTATAGACAGTTTGCTGACTCCAAGGCCTTACCAAAGCAAGGTGACTATGGCTAACACAATGAGAATATTTGTTTTATTAATATAACCTTCATTAAAACTAGGCAAGTCAGCTAAGAACAAATACTTATTTACAATGACGGCCTACCAAGAGGCAAAAGGCCTCCTGCGGGGACGGGGGCTGGGATTAAAAATGTAAATATAGGACAAAACACACATCACGACGAGACACCACTACATAAAGAGAGACCTAAGACAACAGCATAGCAAGGCATATGAATGTATATACCTAAAAAGTCCTTGATAACGGAAATATGTAGTTCTGTAGTATATTGTTAATGATAGAATCCAGTCAGAATGAGAACAGCAGAATAAAGCCAATAAGCATCAAGTCGACAGCAGTCTCTCTTCTGTCTATGTGCTCATTTACCTGTGTCAGACAGCGCTGCGCGGCGGGCGTCGTTAACAAACCACACACACCCTTCCGGTCAGCCCATTGTGGCTAGCATCAAACTACACACACAACCCCAGACAAACAGAAGGAACCAGGGTAGCAAAGTGTGGAAAGAGAGAGAAGTCCAGAGAAAGAGAGTGAGAAAGATAGAGACAAGCAGCAGCGCTCCACAGAGAGCAGAAACAGACATTAGCATTCAGCTAGCGTTGCGCAGCTTTGACGTGCCCTCCCTCCCGACCCGTATTCATAGAATTCATTCACAGCTGCCCACCGCGGTGCTGGGAGCTGAGCGCATACATACACACATACACAGAGAGAGTGTATGTATCTTTAGATACAGCGTGGTCGTGTGGCTGCCGTGGCAACAAATTAGTCCAACTCCTGCTACTGCCAGTGCCGTGGCAACTTATGCGCTAAACAGCGAGAGCTGGCATTGCGGTTGGCATGCCTGGTGGACAACAAAATAGACCATAACACAGTACACAGTGTTCAAACGACCAGCAGCCCCCACTCTTCTCAAATGGACTCTTGTCCAAAAAACAGCTCACAAACAGTGCTCAAACATAGGCCCTACAGTCCCTCTCCACTCAAACACACTACTTCAACTCCAACACTTCAGCGCTGAAAGCAAACGGTGTCCTCCGCCTCCTCCCGTAGCGCTGCCGCCCCCAGTCTACTACCGTGGCGCTGCCGCCCCCAGTCTACTACCGTGGCGCTGCTGCCCCCAGTCTACTACCGTGGTGCTGCTGCCCCCAGTCTACTACCGTGGTGCTGCTGCCCCCAGTCTACTACCGTGGTGCTGGTGCCCCCAGTCTACTACCGTGGTGCTGGTGCCCCCAGTCTACTACCGTGGTGCTTCCGCCCCCAGTCTACCACCGTGGTGCTTCCGCCTCCAGTCTACCACCGTGGTGCTGCCGCCACCAGTCTACCACCGTGGTGCTTCCGCCCCCAGTCTACCACCGTGGTGCTTCCGCCCCCAGTCTACCACCGTGGTGCTTCCGCCTCCAGTCTACCACTGTGGTGCTGCCGCCATCAGTCTACCACCGTGGTGCTTCCGCCCCCAGTCTACCACCGTGGTGCTGCCGCCACCAGTCTACTACCGTGGTGCTGCCGCCACCAGTCTACTACCGTGGTGCTGCCGCCACCAGTCTACTACCGTGGTGCTGCCGCCACCAGTCTCCTACCGTGGTGCTGCCGCCACCAGTCTACTACCGTGGTGCTGCCGCCACCAGTCTCCTACCGTGGTGCTGCCGCCACCAGTCTACTACCGTGGTGCTGCCGCCACCAGTCTACTACCGTGGTGCTGCCGCCACCAGTGTACTATCGTGGTGCTACCGCCACCAGTCTACTACCGTGGTAGTTACTAGTCTACTATCGTGGCGCAGCCGGCACCAGTCTACTACCGTGGTAGTTACTAGTCTACTACCGTGGTGTGGTAGCTTCTAGTCTACTACCGTGAAGCAGCCGCCACCAGTCTACTACCGTGGTGTGGTAGCTACTAGGTCTACTACCGTGGTGTGGTAGGTACTAGTCTACTACCGTGGTGTGGTAGCTACTAGGTCTACTTCCGTGGTGTGGTAGGTACTAGGTCTACTACCGTGGTGTGGTAGCTACTAGGTCTACTACTGTGGTGTGGTAGCTACTAGTCTACTACTGTGGTGTGGTAGCTACTAGTCTACTACTTTGGTGTGGTAGCTACTAGTCTACTACTGTGGTGTGGTAGCTACTAGTCTACTACTGTGGTAGCTACTAGTCTACTACTGTGGTAGCTACTAGTCTACTATAGTGGTGTGGTAGCTACTAGTCTACTACCGTGGCACAGCCGCCACCAGTCTACTACCGTGGTGTGGTAGCTACTAGTCTACTGCTGTGGTGTGGTAGCTACTAGTCTACTACTGTGGTGTGGTAGCTACTAGTCTACTACTGTGGTGTGGTAGCTACTAGTCTACTACTGTGGTGTGGTAGCTACTAGTCTACTACTAGTGGTGTGGTAGCTACTAGTCTACTACTAGTGGTGTGGTAGCTACTAGTCTACTACTGTGGTGTGGTAGCTACTAGTCTACTGCTGGGGTGTGGTAGCTACTAGTCTACTACTGTGTCTACTACTGTGGTGTGCTACTAGTGTGGTAGCTACTAGTCTACTACTGTGGTGTGGTAGCTACTAGTCTACTACTGGGTGTGGTAGCTACTAGTCTACTACTGTGGTGTGGTAGCTACTAGTCTACTACTGTGGTGTGGTAGCTACTAGTCTACTACTGTGGTGTGGTAGCTACTAGTCTACTACTGTGGTGTGGTAGCTACTAGTCTACTACTGTGGTGTGGTAGCTACTAGTCTACTAGTCTACTACTGTGGTGTGGTAGCTACTGTGGTCTACTACTGTGGTGTGGTAGCTACTAGTCTACTACTGGGGTGTGGTAGCTACTAGTCTACTACTGGGGTGTGGTAGCTACTAGTCTACTACTGTGGTGTGGTAGCTACTAGTCTACTACTGTGGTGTGGTAGCTACTAGTCTACTACTGGGGTGTGGTAGCTACTAGTCTACTACTGTGGTGTGGTAGCTAGTCTACTACTGTCTACTAGTCTACTACTGTGGTGTGGTAGCTACTAGTCTACTACTGTGGTGTGGTAGCTACTAGTCTACTACTAGTGGTGTGGTAGCTACTAGTCTACTACTGTGGTGTGGTAGCTACTAGTCTACTACTGGGGTGTGGTAGCTACTAGTCTACTACTGTGGTGTGGTAGCTACTAGTCTACTACTGTGGTGTGGTAGCTACTAGTCTACTACTGGGTGTGGTAGCTACTACTAGTCTACTACTGTGGTGTGGTAGCTACTAGCTACTAGTCTACTGGTGTGGTGTGGTAGCTACTAGTCTACTACTGTGGTGTGGTAGCTACTAGTCTACTACTGTGGTGTGGGAGCTACTAGTCTACTGGTGTGGTGTGGTAGCTACTAGTCTACTACTGTGGTGTGGTAGCTACTAGTCTACTACTGTGGTGTGGTAGCTACTAGTCTACTACTGTGGTGTGGTAGCTACTAGTCTACTACTGTTGTGTGGTAGCTACTAGTCTACTACTGTGGTGTGGTAGCTACTAGTCTACTACTGTGGTGTGGTAGCTACTAGTCTACTACTGTGGTGTGGTAGCTACTAGGCCCAATTCTCCTATGAACGTGTACATGGTACAGTTCCACATATTAAAAGCACAGCGGGCTGTAGTGAGCTGTGGAGGTCTGTCTGTTTTCCAGCAGGCTGGTCGGTCGGTGGAGCTAAGCGGGGTATTAAACACATGATAAAGCACAGCTTTAATGGCCGCCAGAGGAGAGGAGCGCAGTGGAGAGCACAGGGTTGTTGATTTCATCCCCGCCGCAGTAAAACACCCACCTCACGCTCTCCCTTCATAGTTCCTCTTTCATCTCTTCCTCCCCAGGGCGGATGGCCTTCCAGCTCCCCCCCCACGCAGACTGTTAACCCTATAGCTACTCTATCACCTAGAGAACACAACCACACCACACACTACCTACCTAACTCCCTCACATACAGTAATGATAGACAAGTCTCACAAAGAAGTGTTGTTTCTCATCTACTAACACTTGACAGACTGGGACACACATGCACACTCGGACATACACACACGCTACACATCCTGTCCATTTTTCACTGTGTCCTAAGCGTCATCTAGGCCGGCGCCGTTTAGATAATCAGGAAGTGAAAAACAACAGCGTGGTTTAGAGCTCTCTCGGATGCTGGTTCTAATTTTACCCTGCATTCACCAGCAGACAAAGACTAGGAGTGTATTATGATGGAGAGAAAAGAACAGAGGAGCAGGGAGAAGAGGAGGAAAAAGAGGGGGAGAGGGGAGCGTGAAAAGGCCGGGGCACACTAAGTGGAGCTTTTAATTGAGCGGGCGTGATCTCTCCTTTCTCCCTCTCGTTTCTCTGGCTTTTTTCATGTACTCATCCAGCCAGTGAGTGGGAGTACAGCATTGAAGGGGGAGTGTGGCGAGAGAGGAGGGAGGGGGGGGGGTCGAGAGAGCAGTGGGGGGCTGGGGATATGGAGAGGATGTGTGTGTGTGTGTGTGTGTGTGTGTGTGTGTGTGTGTGTGTGTGTGTGTGTGTGTGTGTGTGTGTGTGTGTGTGTGTGTGTGTGTGTATGTGTGTGCGCACCGCACTGGGGATGTGTCTGAATGGCTCTGTCTCTGAGGTCTGGCAGATAGACAAGAGAGAAGGATACGAGCTGCGATAACACCCTACAGCACTCTCACATAAGGGCCTGTGTGTGTGTGAGTGAGAGCGAAAGCGAGCGGTTGAAAGAGATGGCGTGAGCATGCATTTTTAGAGGGCAGAGCTATAGGTGTTTGTTAGCCTTTATGAGTGTCTGTATTGACTGTGCTGCACGTGGGTTTTTAAAGGTCATTCGTGTGTTTTTTATGGATAGCATGTGTGAGGACAATCAGTTACTTTGGACACGTAAGCATGCAAATGAGTACAATTAGGTATGCCCATCCCGGTGTGTGTTATTAGTTCTGGCAGGTATATTAGTTCTGGCAGATATAGGACAAAGCCTTGACTCATTTTCAACCCAGCCTCATTAACATACTCCACAACCCAGCCTCGGCATAGCAGGATTGTGGAGAGAGAGAGAGAGAGAGAGAGAAAGAAAGAAAGAAGGAAAGAGAGAGAGAGAGAAAGAAAGAAAGAGAGAGACCACTTATGTGTCACGACACGCATCGCAAAGACTAAAGGATTCTGAAATATGCAGGAAGTGAGTGTGTGTGTGCATGTCAAAGGGCGTTTGGCTGGTCCCCGTGTAGCTCAGTTGGTAGAGCATTGTGGGTTCCATTCCCACGGAGGACCCGTAAAATTAAAATACAAAAATATTATATTAAATGTATGTAAGTCACTCTGGATAAGCGTTTGCTAAATGACTAAAATGTCAAATGTAAGAGCGACAGCCGGCGGGCTGTGTGTGTGTTGAGTGGAGACGCACTGTGTCGAGTGTGTGTGTGTTTGTATGGCGCTGCTAGCTGGTCGGTGACAAGCGAGTGACAACACAAAGACAGGAGGACCAGTCTCAGTACTATGCACTTTCTATCCTTCCCTCACCTCCTTCCCTCACCTCCTACCATCCATGAACATTGACCTCACCTCCTTCCCTCACCTCCTTCCATCCATGAACATTGACCTCATCTCCTTCCCTCACCTCCTTCCATCCATGAACATTAACCTCACCTCCTTCCCTCACCTCCTTCCATCCATGAACATTGACCTCACCTCCTTCCATCCATGAACACTGACCTCACCTCCTTCCATCCATGAACATTGACCTCACCTCCTTCCATCCATGAACATTGACCTCACCTCCTTCCCTCACCTCCTTCCATCCATGAACATTGACCTCACCTCCTTCCCTCACCTCATTCAATCCATGAACATTGACCTCACCTCCTTCCCTCACCTCCTTCCATCCATGAACATTGACCTCACCTCCTTCCCTCACCTCCTTCCATCCATGAACATTGACCTCACCTCCTTCCCTCACCTCCTTCCATCCATGAACATTGACCTCACCTCCTTCCCTCACCTCCTTCCATCCATGAACATTGACCTCACCTCCTTCCCTCACCTCCTTCCATCCATGAACATTGACCTCACCTACATGACAGAAGCAAGCAACATGGTGGATCCTATCGCTTATTTTAATGGCAAACAAATCAAACAAATGATCTAGATATTCACTATTTAACAAATACACCCAATTCATCTGAATAAATTAGACAAAGTCACAAATGATCTAGATATTCACTATTTAACAAATACACCCAATTCATCTGAATAAATTAGACAAAGTCGCAAATGATCTAGATATTCACTATTTAACAAATACACCCAATTCATCTGAATAAATAAGAGAAAGTCAAACAGCTGAATAAAATCTAAATACTATTAGTGGTGAACTGATAGCTGCTCTCTCCCAGTTATAATAATGAATAGATGGCTGTATGACCAAAGTCAACCATTCAAGCAGATAAAAACAACAGTCTCTTGCAACCACAGTAAGAAGCACAAACCAACGCCATGCCTCACCACAGATCCTCATTCCACTCACAAACACTGCACTCCAAAACCACACACAAATACACAAGACTCACTGTAGATATATACATCACCCACACCCAAACACACACACACACACACACGGAATTGAGATTCTGCACTGCTGCAGAGTGATATGCCACAATCCGAGTGTGAATTTGCATGCGTGTGGTGTGAGTGAGTGCGTGTGTGTGCTGTGAGTGAGTGCGTGTGTGTGCTGTGAGTGAGTGCGTGTGTGTGCGGTGAGTGAGTGCGTGTGTGTGCTGTGAGTGAGTGTGTGTGTGCGTGTGTGTGCTGTGAGTGAGTGTGTGTGCGTGCTGTGAGTGAGTGAGTGAGTGTGTGTGTGTGCGTGTGTGTGCTGTGAGTGAGTGTGTGTGTGTGCGTGTGTGTGCTGTGAGTGAGTGCGTGTGTGTGCTGTGAGTGAGTGAGTGCGTGTGAGTGTGTGCTGTGAGTGAGTGCGTGTGAGTGAGTGCATGTGTGTGCTGTGAGTGAGTGCGTGTGTGTGCTGTGAATGAGTGCGTGCGTGTGTGTGCTGTGAGTGAGTGCGTGTGTGTGCTGTGAGTGAGTGTGTGTATGTGCGTGTGTGTGCTGTGAGTGAGTGTAATTAAAGGCAGTCCTAAGGCTAAGTGATACAAGTGTGAAGATTGCGGGAGAGATCGATCCAACGGAGCCTCCCAGTTTTGCACACTGACTGGAACTTGTTTTGGAGGGGCTGTGAAACGAAAGCAGGCAAGCGGCAAGCCCAGCGTGTGGAGTGGAGGGGGAGGAGGAGAGGAAGGGAGGGAGCGGCGCGTTGAAAGGCCCGGCCTCACAGCCCTGTCGTATTCTTCCTCTCTCTCTTGCTCTTGCATTCTCTATAGTGCTCACTGTCTGCTGTTCCGTGCTGCGCTGTGTGCGTGAGAGAGAGAGAGAGAGAGAGAGAGAGTGCAGCCCCAGGGAGCTGCTTGTGGCTTATCACACCCTGGCAGTTAGAAAAGCTTCCTGTCGGGGGCCCGCTGAAGGAGGGATGGAGCCAGGGAGAGAGGGAGGGAGGAAGTGAAGGAGGGAGAGAGAGAGGAAGCGAGGGAGGGGGAGACAGAGGGAGGAAAAAACCTTGAAGGCTAGAAAAACAAGATGCCGTTGGGTTTACGCTCAAACACAGCAGCCATGTCTAGCAGCGCCGAGCGGGGACCGAGGGAGGGAGAGAGGGCTCAAGGGCGGACAGGGCTAGCGGCACCGAGCGGGGGCCGAGGGAGGGAGAGAGGGCTCAGGGGCGGACAGGGCTAGCGGCGCCGAGCGGGGACCGAGGGAGGGAGAGAGGGCTCAGGGAAGGACAGGGCTAGCGGCGCCGAGCGGGGACCGGGGGAGGGAGAGGGGGCTCAGGGGCGGACAGGGCTAGCGGCGCCGAGTGGGGACCGAGGGAGGGAGAGAGGGCTCAGGGGCGGACAGGGCTAGCGGCGCCGAGTGGGGACCGAGGGAGGGAGAGAGGGCTCAGGGGTGGACAGGGCTAGCGGCACCGAGTGGGGACCGAGGGAGGGAGAGAGGGCTCAGGGAAGGACAGGGCTAGCGGCGCCGAGCGGGGACCGAGGGAGGGAGAGAGGGCTCAGGGGCGGACAGGGCTAGCGGCGCCGAGCGGGGACCGAGGGAGGGAGAGAGGGCTCAGGGGCGGACAGGGCTAGCGGCGCCGAGTGGTGACCGAGGGAGGGAGAGAGGGCTCAGGGGTGGACAGGGCTAGCGGCGCCGAGTGGGGACCGAGGGAGGGAGAGAGGGCTCAGGGAAGGACAGGGCTAGCGGCGCCGAGCGGGGACCGAGGGAGGGAGAGAGGGCTCAGGGGCGGAGAGGGCTAGCGGAGGAGAAGAAGAACAAGGGAAAGGAGGAGGAGAGTGGACGCTACAGGATTAAATCTGCCCTCCTCCTCCTCCTCCTCTCCTCTCCTATAAATCAAAGAGCTCCGTCTGGAGCGCATGCCTCACTGCCTCCAGTACACACACTACGGAGAGCACACACACACACTCAAAACCCTGGCCACAGACGCTGGTCTACTAAAACCAACCCTACCTTTGATCTAGAGGGAAACCATTTCTCCCACCTCCAAACTGTTTCATCTTCCCATTTCATAGAACACACTACCAATTCGCCCTAAACACCAACTCTATCTGTCCTGCTGTCCACCTCAGGTAAACACCATATTCACTTTGAGACTCTCTCTACTAGAGGTCGACCGATTATGATTTTTCAACGCCGATACCGATAACGATTATTGGAGGACCAAAAAATCCTATATGATTAATCGGACGATTTTTATTTATTTATTTGTAATAATGACAATTACAACAATACTGAATGAACAATTATTTTAACTTAATATAATACATCAATAAAATCAATTTAGCCTCAAGTAAATAATGAAACATGTTCAATTTGGTTTAAATAATGCAAAAACAAAGTGTTGGAGAAGAACGTAAAAGTGCAATATGTGCCATGTAAGAAAGCTAACGTGTTAAGTCCTTGCTCAGAACATGAGAACATATGAAAGCTGGTGGTTCCTTTTAACATGAGTCTTCAATATTCACAGGTAAGAAGTTTTAGGTTGTAGTTATTATAGGAATTATAGGACTATTTCCCTCTATACCATTTGTATTTCATTAACCTTTGACTATTGGAGGTTCTTATAGGCACTTTAGTATTGCCAGTGTAACAGTATAGCTTCCGTCCCTCTCCTCTCTCCTCCCTGGGCTCGAACCAGGAACACATTGACAACAGCCACCATCGAAGCAGCGTTACCCATGAGCAAGGGAAACAACTATTAGAAGGCTCAGAGCGAGTGAAGTTTGAAATGCTATTAGTGCGCGCTAACTAGCTAGCCATTTCACTTCGGTTACACCAGCCTCATCTCGGGAGTTGATAGGCTTGAAGTCATAAACAGCGCAATGCTTGACGCACAACGAAGAGCTGCTGGCAAAACGCACGAGAGTGCTGCTTGAATGAATGTTTACACACCTGCTTCTGCCTACCACCGCTCAGTCAGATACTTAGATACTTGTATGCTTAGTCACATTATATGCAACGCAGGAAACGCTAGATAATATCTAGTCATATCATCAACCATGTGTAGTTAACTCGTGATTATGATTGATTGTTTTTTTATAAGATAAGTTTAATGCTAGCTAGCAACTTACCTTGGCTTACTGCTTTCGCGTAACAGGCAGTTAGTCTCCTTGTGGAGTGCAACGAGAGAGATGCAGGTCGTTATTGCGTTGGACTAGTTAACTCTAAGGTTGCAAGATTGGTTCCCCCAAGCTGACAAGGTGAAAATCTGTCGTTCTGCCCCTGAATGAGGCAGTTAACCCACCGTTTCTAGGCCGTCATTGAAAATAAGAATGTGTTCTTAACTGACTTGCCTAGTTAAATAAAGATTAAATAAAGGTGTTAAAAAAATAAAAAATACATTTTAAAAAAGATCGCCAAATCAGCGCCCAAAATTACCGATTTCCGATTGTTATGAAATCGGCCCTAATTAATCGGCCATTCTGATTACTCGTTCGAGCTCTACTCTCTACCCCCAGCTCATCTCCTCTCCTCTCAAAAGGTTGTCTTTCTACTGCAGTCTCCTTTAAAACTACCATGTTTTGCATTGGAGAGTAAGAAGACGGGATGAAGGGAGGAGGAAGGGAGCGAGAGGACGAGTCATGCGTTCCAAACAGCATTAATGGTTGGTTTCCTGCGAGCGGTGCCAGTCCTTTCAGGCAGCCCTGCTGGAACTAATCCACAGGCTCATTAATCTGGGGGGACAAATTAGTCATGGACGGACTTAATCCCAATATTCCCAGGGTTTAGACCAGGAAAGGGAGAAGAGGAATTTTTATCCAAATTGTGTTTTTTTGGGGGGCACTTAGAAAAAACATAGTTTTGGGAAACTGGGTTGGATGTGGTAGGAAAGGGTTAAGAGCTACTGGAGATCAGAGCCGTACTCCAGCACGTCTGTGTGTGAGAGAGCAGGGTGAGTGTATGTGGGAGAGCAGTGTGTGAGTGAGAGAGAGAGAGAGAGAGAGAGGGAAAGCAGTGTGTAAGCTAGCTAGGCGACTGCTCTGACTCTGTGCCTGGTGGAGGGCTCTCACATGGCCTCTCGTCTCTTAGACAAGTGAAGGGAGAGAGAACTAGCAGACGTAAACTGAACAAGATGGAGAGAATGAACAACAACAACCCAGGGAGAGAGACAGAAGAAGAAACCAACACACTAGCACCCCGTACAGCCCTTCAAACCAACACACTAGCACCCCGTACAGCCATTCAAACCAACACACTAGCACCCCGTACAGCCCTTCAAACCAACACACTAGCACCATGTACAGCCCTTCAAACCAACACACTAGCACCCCGTACAGCCCTTCAAACCAACACACTAGCACCCCGTACAGCCCTTCAAACCAACACACTAGCACCCCGTACAGCCCTTCAAACCAACACACTAGCACCCCGTACAGCCCTTCAAACCAACACACTAGCACCCCGTACAGCCCTTCAAACCAACACACTAGCACCCCGTACAGCCCTTCAAACCAACACACTAGCACCCCGTACAGCCCTTCAAACCAACACACTAGCACCCCGTACAGCCATTCAAACCAACACACTAGCACCCCGTACAGCCCTTCAAACCAACACACTAGCACCATGTACAGCCCTTCAAACCAACACACTAGCACCCCGTACAGCCCTTCAAACCAACACACTAGCACCCCGTACAGCCCTTCAAACCAACACACTAGCACCCCGTACAGCCCTTCAAACCAACACACTAGCACCCTGTACAGTCCTTCAAACCAACACACTAGCACCCTGTACAGCCCTTCAAACCAACACACTAGCACCCTGTACAGCCCTTCAAACCAACACACTAGCACCCTGTACAGCCCTTCAAACCAACACACTAGCACCCCGTACAGCCCTTCAAACCAACACACTAGCACCCCGTACAGCCCTTCAAACCAACACACTAGCCCCCTATACAGCCCTTCAAACCAACACACTAGCAACATGTACAGCCCTTCAAACCAACACACTAGCAATCCGTACAACCCTTCAAACCAACACACTAGCACCCTGTACAGCCCTTCAAACCAACACACTAGCACCCTGTACAGCCCTTCAAACCAACACACTAGCACCCCGTACAGCCCTTCAAACCAACACACTAGCACCATGTACAGCCCTTCAAACCAACCTACTAGCACCCCGTACAGCCCTTCAAACCAACACACTAGCACCATGTACAGCCCTTCAAACCAACACACTAGCACCCCGTACAGCCCTTCAAACCAACACACTAGCACCATGTACAGCCCTTCAAACCAACACACTAGCACCCCGTACAGCCCTTCAAACCAACACACTAGCACCCCGTACAGCCCTTCAAACCAACACACTAGCACCCCGTACAGCCCTTCAAACCAACACACTAGCACCCTGTACAGTCCTTCAAACCAACACACTAGCACCCTGTACAGCCCTTCAAACCAACACACTAGCACCCTGTACAGCCCTTCAAACCAACACACTAGCACCCTGTACAGCCCTTCAAACCAACACACTAGCACCCCGTACAGCCCTTCAAACCAACACACTAGCACCCCGTACAGCCCTTCAAACCAACACACTAGCCCCCTATACAGCCCTTCAAACCAACACACTAGCAACATGTACAGCCCTTCAAACCAACACACTAGCAATCCGTACAACCCTTCAAACCAACACACTAGCACCCTGTACAGCCCTTCAAACCAACACACTAGCACCCTGTACAGCCCTTCAAACCAACACACTAGCACCCTGTACAGCCCTTCAAACCAACACACTAGCACCCCGTACAGCCCTTCAAACCAACACACTAGCACCCTGTACAGCCCTTCAAACCAACACACTAGCACCCTGTACAGCCCTTCAAACCAACACACTAGCACCCTGTACAGCCCTTCAAACCAACACACTAGCACCCTGTACAGCCCTTCAAACCAACACACTAGCACCCCGTACAGCCCTTCAAACCAACACACTAGCACCCTGTACAGCCCTTCAAACCAACACACTAGCACCCTGTACAGCCCTTCAAACCAACACACTAGCACCCTGTACAGCCCTTCAAACCAACACACTAGCACCCTGTACAGCCCTTCAAACCAACACACTAGCACCCTGTACAGCCCTTCAAACCAACACACTAGCACCCTGTACAGCCCTTCAAACCAACACACTAACACCCCGTACAGCCCTTCAAACCAACACACTAGCACCCCTTACAGCCCTTCAAACCAACACACTAGCACCCCTTACAGCCCTTCAAACCAACACACTAGCACCCTGTACAGCCCTTCAAACCAACACACTAGCACCCCTTACAGCCCTTCAAACCAACACACTAGCACCCTGTACAGCCCTTCAAACCAACACACTAGCACCCCTTACAGCCCTTCAAACCAACACACTAGCACCCCTTACAGCCCTTCAAACCAACACACTAGCACCCTGTACAGCCCTTCAAACCAACACACTAGCACCCTGTACAGCCCTTCAAACCAACACACTAGCACCCCTTACAGCCCTTCAAACCAACACACTAGCTAGCACCCTGTACAGCCCTTCCACATATGTTATCAAATCCTCTTACCTCGTATCCTAGGCGGGAAGCCCTCTGGAGCAGGGTCTCTCCTGCGTTCTTGTTGACGATGAGCCTGCGGGCCTCAGGAGGCATGGGTCGGCTGGCAGGGGTAGAGGTGGGCAGCGGGGGGTTGGAGGGGGTTGGCGTGCGGTCCTGGGTCTCTGTAGGGCTGGGCAGAGGGCTGAGCTGGGGGGGCGGGGTGAGAGGGGGGGCGGGGGAGGAGTGGGAGTAATCCGACAGGGATGAAGACCTCCTCCGCTTCTCGCTGCAGCGCTTTTCCTTGACCTGCTGTGTGTGATGTGGGGAGGGAGAGAGAGGGAGAACGTAAGAGTCAGATCTTCCACACACACATACTGAGATAACGCTATCCTCTCTCCTGTGTGTGTGTGTGTGTGTGTGTGTGTGTGTGTGTGTGTGTGTGTGTGTGTGTGTGTGTGTGTGTGTGTGTGTGTGTGTGTGTGTGTGTGTGTGTGTGTGTGTGTGTGTGTGTGTGTGTGTGTGTGTGTGTGTGTGTGTGTGTGTGTGTGTGTGTGTGTGTGTGTGTGTGTGTGTGTGTGTGTGTGTGTGTGTGTGTGTGTGTGTGTGTGTGTGTGTGTGTGTGTGTGTGTGTGTGTGGCTCGACAAGACGCTGCCCTACAGGCTTGTCCCATACTGACACATGGCTGTGGTGAGGGAACAAAAGAAGAGAGGAGGAGAGAGAGTCTGAAAGAGGAACACGATACTGAGGTTATTAGAGGGCTGTCCGTCTTTCAGACTCCCCTTACCTCTATTTTTACAGTCTGAGCTGCTCTCTTCCATCCCTCCCCCTCCGTCCTCACCCTCTCTGCGGAGGTTATCCTTTATGCCGTCCTCCACTTCCTTTCTTCTCTCTCCCTCCTTTTTCCCTACTCCTTCCTCTCCCTCTATGGAGATTAGGGTCGCTGGTCTAGTCTAGGGTGAAGTGCTAATTATTCCCAACCACAGGTTGTGTGTGTGTGTGCACTGCGGGTCCTACACACACACACACACACACACGTGGTGGCTGAGCGGTGGCGGGGCTAATAAATGTCAGCGCTTCTCCAGGGGCCCTGGCCGTGGCCTCGCAAAGTCATTTATAACCATGAGCACTGGCTTGTCACAGAGAGATGGGGGGGAGCGAGAGCCTTGACTGCCCACCGCCAGAAATGCCCCAGGATACACGCGCACCCAATTGTTCCTCCAAAATGTAAAGCTCCTAACAAAAAACTGATTTTCCTCATACGCTTCCTTTGTAACACTGTTATAAGTTAGGCAGTTCCAAATTCTACTCATATATCCTCAACAACATTGCAGTTCCAAATTCTACTCATATATCCTCAACAACACTGCAGTTCCAAATTCTACTCATATATCCTCAACAACATTGCAGTTCCAAATTCTACTCATATATCCTCAACAACACTGCAGTTCCAAATTCTACTCATATATCCTCAACAACATTGCAGTTCCAAATTCTACTCATATATCCTCAACAACACTGCAGTTCCAAATTCTACTCATATATCAACACTGCAGTTCCAAATTCTACTCATATATCCTCAACACTGCAGTTCCAAATTCTACTCATATATCCTCAACAACACTGCAGTTACAAATTCTACTCATATATCAACACTGCAGTTCCAAATTCTACTCATATATCCTCAACACTGCAGTTCCAAATTCTACTCATATATCCTCAACAACACTGCAGTTACAAATTCTACTCATATATCCTCAACAACACTGCAGTTCCAAATTCTACTCATATATCCTCAACAACACTGCAGTTCCAAATTCTACTCATATATCCTCAACGACACTGCAGCTACAAATTCTACTCATATATTCTCAACGACACTGCAGCTACAAATTCTACTCATATATCCTCAACACTGCAGTTCCAAATTCTACTCATATATCCTCAACAACATTGCAGTTCCAAATTCTACTCATATATCCTCAACAACACTGCAGTTCCAAATTCTACTCATATATCAACACTGCAGCTACAAATTCTACTCATATATCCTCAACACTGCAGTTCCAAATTCTACTCATATATCCTCAACAACACTGCAGTTACAAATTCTACTCATATATCCTCAACAACACTGCAGTTACAAATTCTACTCATATATCCTCAACAACACTGCAGTTCCAAATTCTACTCATATATCCTCAACACTGCAGTTCCAAATTCTACTCATATATCCTCAACAACACTGCAGTTACAAATTCTACTCATATATCCTCAACAACACTGCAGTTCCAAATTCTACTCATATATCCTCAACAACACTGCAGTTCCAAATTCTACTCATATATCCTCAACACTGCAGTTCCAAATTCTACTCATATATCCTCAACAACACTGCAGTTCCAAATTCTACTCATATATCCTCAACGACACTGCAGCTACAAATTCTACTCATATATTCTCAACGACACTGCAGTTCCAAATTCTACTCATATATCCTCAACAACACTGCAGTTCCAAATTCTACTCATATATCCTCAACAACACTGCAGTTCCAAATTCTACTCATATATCCTCAACAACACTGCAGTTCCAAATTCTACTCATATATCCTCAACAACACTGCAGTTCCAAATTCTACTCATATATCAACACTGCAGTTCCAAATTCTACTCATATATCCTCAACACTGCAGTTCCAAATTCTACTCATATATCCTCAACAACACTGCAGTTACAAATTCTACTCATATATCCTCAACAACACTGCAGTTGCAAATTCTACTCATATATCCTCAACAACACTGCAGTTCCAAATTCTACTCATATATCCTCAACAACACTGCAGTTCCAAATTCTACTCATATATCCTCAACAACACTGCAGTTCAAAATTCTACTCATATATCCTCAACAACACTGCAGTTACAAATTCTACTCATATATCCTCAACAACACTGCAGTTACAAATTCTACTCATATATCAACACTGCAGTTCCAAATTCTACTCATATATCCTCAACAACACTGCAGTTACAAATTCTACTCATATATCCTCAACACTGCAGTTACAAATTCTACTCATATATCCTCAACAACACTACAGTTACAAATTCTACTCATTTATCGTCAACAATACTGCAGTTACAAATTCTACTCATATATCCTCAACAACACTGCAGTTACAAATTCTACTCATATATCCTCAACAACACTGCAGTTACAAATTCTACTCATATATCCTCAACAACACTGCAGTTACAAATTCTACTCATATATCAACACTGCAGTTACAAATTCTACTCATATATCCTCAACAACACTGCAGTTACAAATTCTACTCATTTATCGTCAACAATACTGCAGTTACAAATTCTACTCATATATCCTCAACAACACTGCAGTTACAAATTCTACTCATATATCCTCAACAACACTGCAGTTACAAATTCTACTCATATATTCTCAACAACACAGCAGTTACAAATTCTACTCATATATCCTCAACACTGCAGTTACAAATTCAACTCATATATCAACACTGCAGTTACAAATTCTACTCATATATCCTCAACAACACTGCAGTTACAAATTCTACTCATTTATCGTCAACAACACTGCACTACAAATTCTACTCATATATCCTCAACAACACTGCAGTTACAAATTCTACTCATATATCCTCAACACTGCAGTAACAAATTCTACTCATATATCCTCAACAACACTACAGTTACAAATTCTACTCATATATCCTCAACAATACTGCAGTTACAAATTCTACTCATATATCCTCAACAACACTGCAGTTACAAATTCTACTCATATATCCTCAACAACACTGCAGTTACAAATTCTACTCATATATCCTCAACAACACTGCAGTTACAAATTCTACTCATATATCAACACTGCAGTTACAAATTCTACTCATACATCCTCAACAACACTGCAGTTACAAATTCTACTCATTTATCGTCAACAATACTGCAGTTACAAATTCTACTCATATATCCTCAACAACACTGCAGTTACAAATTCTACTCATATATCCTCAACAACACTGCAGTTACAAATTCTACTCATATATTCTCAACAACACAGCAGTTACAAATTCTACTCATATATCCTCAACACTGCAGTTACAAATTCAACTCATATATCAACACTGCAGTTACAAATTCTACTCATATATCCTCAACAACACTGCAGTTACAAATTCTACTCATTTATCGTCAACAACACTGCACTACAAATTCTACTCATATATCCTCAACAACACTGCAGTTACAAATTCTATTCATATATCCTCAACACTGCAGTTACAAATTCTACTCATATATCCTCAACAACACTGCAGTTACAAATTCTACTCATTTATCGTCAACAATACTGCAGTTACAAATTCTACTCATATATCCTCAACAACACTGCAGTTACAAATTCTACTCATATATCCTCAACAACACTGCAGTTACAAATTCTACTCATATATCCTCAACAACACTGCAGTCACAAATTCAACTCATATATCAACACTGCAGTTACAAATTCTACTCATATATCCTCAACAACACTGCAGTTACAAATTCTACTCATTTATCGTCAACAACACTGCAGCTACAAATTCTACTCAAATATCCTCAACAACACTGCAGTTACAAATTCTACTCATATATCCTCAACAACACTGCAGTTACAAATTCTACTCATATATCCTCAACAACACTGCAGCTACAAATTCTACTCATATATCCTCAACAACACTGCAGTTACAAATTCAACACTGCAGTTAAAAATACACATTCCTGATGGTTGGTTATCCAGTTAGTATCAATAGTTGATGGTTGGTTATCCAGTTAGTATCAATAGTTGATGGTTGCTACATCTAGATTGTTACCCTGAGTGTGACAACGTTTTATGTAAATATTACATCCATGTATGAGATGATAAAATGCTATATTTGAAATGGGATCTGAAAATCCCTCCATATTTAGGCTCCACATTCTGATTTGACACATTCTGAAGACATGTTAAATGAATGTGACGTTTCTAAAAGGAAAGTAACATGAAAGACGTTACGATGCTTTCATGATATAGATCTGCACATTGTGTGTGTGTGTGTGTTTGGACACGTCTGTCAGCGACGGCGCTCCCAGCAGCCAGCGAACGGCAAACAGGATACAGCCACCACGTCTGCCCCGGAGAGATCTCTGGGTGTGTGTGTGAATACCGCAGCAGGCGGAAGGAGGAGGAGAAAGAGAGGAAAGGGAGCAGAGAGGCTCGGGAGGAGGGCTGGGTGTGTGTGTGTGTGTGTGTGTGTGTGTACGTGGTGTGATTCTGCAGGTGCCGTGCTGACAGCTGCTGCGCTGGACGGACAGACACGCCAGCACACACACACACACACACACACACACACACACACACACACACACACACACACACACACACACACTATTCTCAGTATTGTGATCTACATAGCCAGAGACAAGGCTCTCACGGACATGACACACCAGCCGAGGCCCATTCCTGCTCCCTGGGGTTGCTGTGTTTTGTGGAGAATGTGCTTCCGTCACACAGTCCAGACCTCTAGAGCACACTCACCCTCTACCCTCTTTCCCTTCCTCCCTCCTTCCATCCCTCCTCTTCCAGTCTGGAGCGGATTGTGCTCAGAGCAGGGGGAGGTCACAGCAGCGACACACAAACACACACTCGCAGTGACCCCAAGCACATCTCCCTCTGAGCTTTCCCAGTGAGCTCCAATAAGCTCTATAATTGTAATAATCAACATGGTTGTGATTTGAAGCATATTTAAGGAGCTCTGCCCAGGGGGGGGATTTCAGCCAATGGGAACACACAGTGGAACACAGAGGACTCGATCTCTCACACACTGGGAGAGAGGATGACAAAAAAACAGAGAGAATGTTTCCACAAGAGTGTGTGCACAAAAGCGTGAAAAGGAGTGTGTGTGTTCTACTCACCTTATTCTCCCTCTCTTCCCTCAGTTCTTCATTCACCAGCTTCTCTCTCTCCCTCTCTTCCCTCAGTTCTTCATTCCCCAGTCTCTCTCTCTCCCTCTGGCTGGTGTGTTTAGTCTTGCACTGCCGCTTGCCCTTGGGCTTGTCCTGGTCGCCATGCCAACGGAGTCTGGGGGCCACCAGGTCCCCCGTTGGATTGGGGTCATGGTCGGGGTGAGGGCCGGGGGGTCCCAGTCCCAAAGCGCTGGTCCTGCGGCTTTCTTTTAGCCTCTGTCTCTTGTCTGACAGCCGTGGAGGGCTGGGGGTGAGGGTGATGTGGGGATGTGCAGGGGCCAGGGAGTGAAAGGGGGTGAGGGCAGGGGTGGTGGTCTGCAGGGGTAGTTTTCTGACAGGGGTGGTGGACGGGGTCCGGTAGAGGCGGTCCCGATGCGCTGGGGTCAGAGGAACAGACGGCAGCACCACTAGACAGAGGGAGGGATGGGGGAGGTTAGCTGATCAAGTCCCGGCAAACAGAACCATCTCCCACAGAGCAAATACAACCAGCTAAATTACACTACAAATACTACTTATCCCCTGGCACTACTGGGAGTGGAGGCTTTTGTTCCAGCCCAACACCAACACACCTGGTGGACCTGATAAAGATAGAATGGACTATTGTTTGTTTCAAGGCCATGTGCAACAGCCAACACCAGAAAAAAGTCTGTTCTTTCCCAAGTGTCTCTTTTTTCTAGGATGAAAATAAAACAAGCATGTACTTTTCTCCAAGGTCTCGTAAGAGAACGTGATGAGACAGGGGGCTGGGACTAGAGAAAGTGATGAGACAGAGGGCTGGGACTAGAGAAAGTGATGAGACAGAGGGCTGGGACTAGAGAACGTGATGAGACAGAGGGCTGGGACTAGAGAACGTGATGAGACAGAGGGCTGGGACTAGAGAACGTGATGAGACAGAGGGCTGAGACTAGAGAACGTGATGAGACAGAGGTCTGGGACTAGAGAACGTGATGAGACAGAGGGCTGGGACTAGAGAACGTGATAAGACAGAGGGCTGGGCCTAGAGAACGTGATGAGACAGATAGGCTGGGACTAGAGAAAGTGATGAGACAGAGGGCTGGGACTAGAGAATGTGATGAGACAAGGGGTGGGATTAGAGAACGTGATGAGACAGAGGGCTGGGACTAGAGAACGTGATGAGACAGAGGGCTGGGCCTAGAGAACGTGATGAGACAGAGGGCTGGGCCTAGAGAACGTGATGAGACAGAGGGCTGGGACTAGAGAAAGTGATGAGACAGAGGGCTGGGACTAGAGAACGTGATGAGACAAGGGGTGGGATTAGAGAACGTGATGAGACAGAGGGCTGGGACTAGAGAACGTGATGAGACAGAGGGCTTGGACTAAAGAACGTGATGAGACAGAGGGCTGGGACTAGAGAACGTGATGAGACAGAGGGCTGGGACTAGAGAAAGTGATGAGACACAGGGCTGGGCCTAGAGAAAGTGATGAGACAGAGGGCTGGGAATAGAGAACGTGATGAGACAGAGGGCTGGGCCTAGAGAACGTGATGAGACAGAGGGCTGGGACTAGAGAACGTGATGAGACAGAGGGCTGGGAATAGAGAACGTGATGAGACAGAGGGCTGGGCCTAGAGAACGTGATGAGACAGAGGGCTGGGACTAGAGAACGTGATGAGACAGAGGGCTGGGACTAGAGAACGTGATGAGACACAGGGCTGGGCCTAGAGAACGTGATGAGACAGAGGGCTGGGCCTAGAGAACGTGATAAGACAGAGGGCTGGGACTAGAGAACTTGATGAGACAGAGGGCTGGGACTGAATGCTAGAGTGACGTTCTCACGAAGACATCCGTGGATCTGGGGATTCTGATCTAGAGGAGGGGGTTATGGGATTCAGGAGGGATATATGAAATATGACAGACAGAGAGGGAAAACAGAGAGGTGGGAGAGAGAGAGAGAGAGAGGTGAGAGAGATTGGGTGGGCAAGAGATGGAGAGTGATTGCAAAAGGGCAGCAAGCCTGCGAGACAAAGAGCGCGCGAGAGAGAGAGAGCGAGCAGAACAAAGAGAGCGAGAGGGAGTGCAGGAGAGTGAGAGCGAGAGAAAACACAAGGGAATGAGCTGAAGCGAGAGGAGGGTGTGTGTCAGCTGTTTTCCATTGCGTGCACCAACAGCGACATGAAACATACGAAATGACAGACTAGGTGCAGCTGCAATACACAGCGATACACACACTCATTTGCACGCACGCACGCACACAGCGATACACACACTCATTTGCACGCACACACACAGCGATACACACACTCATTTGCACGCACGCACACAGCGATACACACACTCATTTGCACGCACGCACACAGCGATACACACACTCATTTGCACGCACACACACAGCGATACACACACTCATTTGCACGCACACACACGTGGTGAAGAGAAAGAGAGGCGGTTTCAGAGAGCCAGTGGGGAGGTTTAACTCGTCCATCTGGTAAATGATTTATCGTGCTGGGCGGGAGGCTCGCTGCAAATGGCCTTCCTCCTTTCTCCTCCTCCTCTCTCCTCCTCTGAGGATATCCAGAGGGAGAGGCCAATCCACCACACACACGCACTCGTTCTCACACTTACCTGGTCACACACAGCTCTTTCCGAGTAAATTGAGGAGGGGCTAAATGGTGTGAGGAAAAAATGACACATTCTATATTGTGTGCGTCTCTCAAGAACTCTATGGACAGACTGGGTACCATGACAACAATAGGGACGTGTGTGTGTGTGTGTGTGTGTGTGTGTGTGTGTGTGTGTGTGTGTGTGTGTGTGTGTGTGTGTGTGCATGTGTGTCAACCTGTCTCGCAGTATGCAGGACGATGCCTATTATCCCCTACCTACCTCTGACCCCCCCCTCCCTCCCCCCAGCACAGGGAACAGTCCCCAGAGAGGTGTCGCGCACTAAAGCATGGGTGGTGTGTAAACCGCATCCCTTCTCCAATAAGGTGTAATTAATACCCTGTACTGTTGTGTTTCCTCCAGGGCTTAGAGAACCAACTTTAAACATCATGTCACCCCTCATCCTATTCAACCCCTTTTACACCATTCAAGGTTTAACAGGGCTCTTATCTGCCTGGGGTGGAGCTGCACATCTTCAAATGAGTCAACGTACCCTGACAAACCCTGGGACAACGTGGAGGAGCCTTGAACACACCTCTAAACGCCCTGACAAACCCTGGAACAACGTGGAGGAGCTTTGAACACACCTCTAAACGCCCTGACAAACCCTGGGACAACGTGGAGGAGCTTTGAACACACCTCTAAACGCCCTGACAAACCCTGGGACAACGTGGAGGAGCCTTGAACACACCTCTAAACGCCCTGACAAACCCTGGGACAACGTGGAGGAGCTTTGAACACACCTCTAAACGCCCTGACAAACCCTGGGACAACGTGGAGGAGCTTTGAACACACCTCTAAACGCCCTGACAAACCCTGGGACAACGTGGAGGAGCCTTGAACACACCTCTAAACGCCCTGACAAACCCTGGGACAACGTGGAGGAGCTTTGAACACACCTCTAAACGCCCTCACAAACCCTGGGACAACGTGGAGGAGCTTTGAACACACCTCTAAACGCCCTGACAAACCCTGGGACAACGTGGAGGAGCTTTGAACACACCTCTAAACGCCCTCACAAACCCTGGGACAACGTGGAGGAGCTTTGAACACACCTCTAAACGCCCTCACAAACCCTGGGACAACGTGGAGGAGCTTTGAACACACCTCTAAACGCCCTGACAAACGAGACTAATGGAACGGGTGGGGGGGTGTGTGGGTAGTGTCTAGTCACTTACACAGAGGATGTATGAGTGTGTGTCTGACTGAGGGGTGTGTGTAGCACAGGGGATGCAAAGGAGTGTGTGTGTCTGATGCAAAGCGGATATCTATTTGTGGACCGTTGAGAGTGTGTGTGTGTGTGTGTGTGTGTGTGTGTGTGTGTGTGTGTGTGTGTGTGTGTGTGTTTGCTTGTAGGTTCGTTAAACAACCATTAGAATGCAACATGGATGAAAAGTGATTCAGAGAAGAGCAGTTTGACTGACACACACCTCTGCATGTTCCATACATCAGAGTCACACAGTTAGACTCTTTACTGAAGACAAGGAAGGAAGATACAATATCAAGGAGAGAGATAGGAGAAAGATAGAGACGAGAGAAGGAATGAACAGGTGACTAGCAGAAATAAATCAGAGATGCTAAATTGGAGACGCTGAGATGAGAAAGTGAGAGAGAGGGGGAAAAATACATTGGCTGGCGGAGAGAAAAACCCCCAGGAAAAAGCAGAGAGAGAACTGCTGGTTGAACTACCAGTGTTATTAACGGTGGAATCTCACGCCTCATTATGCCCAGGCACGAGTTGCCACGGCGATATCGTTTAAGTGCCAGAGAGAGGTAGTGGGAGAGAGAGAGAACGTTGTGTGAGAGAGAGCGAGAGAGAGAAGGAGAGAGGTACAAGCCGTCTGTCACCCAGACAACCACTAACATATCCCCAAAACGGCTGCCTCCTGCCTTCGTTACCACACCAACACCTGGTGTTTCACGTTCACTGCTCAGCCCACTCCCATGACCTCTGTTCCCTCTGTAACCCTGAAGGGAACATACAACACGTAGACTACGCTAGCTAGCTGGCGACAGGCCAATCTTCAAGGTCATTTGGACAAGGCAACACGCCCGTAGCCTACAGTGAAAAAGGTGGAAGATGGGAGCAAAGCTCGTCCCCAAAATGTTTAACTAATAAAATAGGTGCAGTGAAATGTGCAGTGAAATACATTCATGGTGCTGAATGCAGTGATTGACTCAACGCTACAGCGCTGGAGTGGCTTTTATTGATGTTGAGTCAATAAAAGGTGGGGTTATTGTTCTTTATGGACGGTTGTAAAGAACATGATTATCATGCATTCCACATCCACACAGCCCAATGCCTCCGTGACTCAACTGAAAACTGTTGTCAACATCTGCTAGAAAGGATGGTTGGATGGATGAATATTATACGAAAACCCAAACTCTAGAAGACCCAAAATAAGCCCTTTTTGTCAACTTTGTTTTAACGTACCTCGCTCGATGTCGCCGTGACCAAACGTTTCATGGCACCAGGCGTGGCCATTGACCTCTGACCTGCGTTTCAGGCTCTGGTCTTCCTGTGAGGCAACCTTCCTGTCTGTGACGCCAACCTCGGGGCACCCGTTGGACAGGGTCGTTGTCATGGCCATGCTTCCGTTGACCTCTGTCGACCTCTGGGTGGCGGCCTGCCATTGGCTGAGCTCCTGGGCGAGGCGGGGCTTGCTGAGTCGGAGGCCGGTCAGCTCGATACACACCTTGAGGTTCTTTAGTTCCTCTGGGACGGGCTCAGTGGGACCTGGGGAGATGGACCACCAGGGGTTATATCAACGTTTGGGAAACCAAGTCAGTCATTAAATTTGGGTGGAAAAATCCAGTTGATCCTTTCCAAATGAAGAGGCACGAATTGTAATGAAATGCGCTTGAATTTAATGAATTTAGTTGCATTGGAAGCTCAGCTAATAAAAGAAGTTCAACATTTGTTTTTAAATGAAAAGCTGTGCTGTTGTGAAAGAGCTCACCTCCAACCCCCTGTTAACAACAAATGGGAGCAATTCCACAGAGTTTTAAATAAAGTAGCGATTCTCAGAATGTTATTTTGGGTTGAAACCAAACTGGTCTGTTTGTGAAGCACGACACCGCAGAGCCCCTTGACGAATCACAGCTGAGTGTGTGTGTGTTTGGTTTCGTGTAGGCAACTGAACACAAATCACACTACATGAAAAGACTGAGAAAGACACCACCACAAAAGAGAATGACAGAGGGAGAGAGGGAGAGAAGGAGTGAGAGAGCCCAGCCACATGAAAGCAGATGAATCCAGGCCGGGGAGAGAGTGATGACAGACAGGATGGGGGGATTCTCTTGTCACTGAGCGAGGGATGAGGAAAAAGGGAGAGAAAGAGGAAGAATAATGGAGAAGTATATACACTGCTCAAAAAAATAAAGGGAACACTAAAATAACACATCCTAGATCTGAATGAATGAAATATTCTTATTAAATACTTTTATCTTTACATAGTTGAATGTGCTGACAACAAAATCACGCAAAAATGATCAATGGAAATCAAATTTATCAACCCACGGAGGTCTGGATTTGGAATCAAACTCAAAATTAAAGTGGAAAACCACACTACAGGCTGATCCAACTTTGATGTAATGTCCTTAAAACAAGTCAAAATTAGGCTCAGTAGCGTGTGTGGCCTCCACGTGCCTGTATGACCTCCCTACAACGCCTGGGCATGCTCCTGATGAGGTGGCGGATGGTCTCCTGAGGGATCTCCTCCCAGACCTGGACTAAAGCATCTGCCAACTCCTGGACAGTCTGTGGTGCAACGTGGCGTTGGTGGATGGAGCGAGACATGATGTCCCAGATGTGCTCAATTGGATTCAGGTCTGGGGAACTGGCGGGCCAGTCCATAGAATCAATGCCTTCCTCTTGCAGGAACTGCTGACACACTCCAGCCACATGAGGTCTAGCATTGTCTTGCATTAGGAGGAACCCAGGGCCAACCGCACCAGCATATGATCTCACAAGGGGTCTGAGGATCTCATCTGGGTACCTAATGGCAGTCAGGCTACCTCTGGCGAGCACATGGAGGGCTGTGCGGCCCCCCAAAGAAATGCCACCCCACACCATGACTGACCCACCGCCAAACCGGTCATGCTGGAGGATGTTGCAGGCAGCAGAACGTTTTCCACGGCGTCTCCAGACTCACGTCTGTCACATGTGCTCAGTGTGAACCTGCTTTAATCTGTGAAGAGCACAGGGCGCCAGTGGTGAATTTGCCAATCTTGGTGTTCTCTGGCAAATGCCAAACGTCCTGCACGGTGTTGGGCTGTAAGCACAAACCCCACCTGTGGACGTCGGGCCCTCATATCACCCTAATGGAGTCTGTTTCTGACCGTTTCAGCAGACACATGCACATTTGTGGCCTGCTGGAGGTCATTTTGCAGGGCTCTGGCAGTGCTCCTCCTGCTCCTCCTTGCACAAAGGCGTAGGTAGCGGTCCTGCTACTGGGTTGTTGCCCTCCTACGGCCTCCTCCACGTCTCCTGATGTACTGGCCTGTCTCCTGGTAGCGCCTCCATGCTCTGGACACTACGCTGACCGACACAGCTCGCATTCTTGCCACAGCTCGCATTCAATTGCCATCCTGGATGAGCTGCACTACCTGAGCCACTTGTGTGGGTTGTAGACTCCGTCTCATGATAACACTAGAGTGAAAGCACCGCCAGCATTCTAAAGTGACCAAAACATCAGCCAGGAAGCATAGGAACTGAGAAGTGGTCAGTGGTCACCACCTGCAGAACTACTCCTTTACTGGGGGTGTCTTGCTAATTGCCTATAATTTCCACCTGTTGTCTATTCCATTTGCACAACAGCATGTGAAATTTATTGTCAATCAGTGTTGCTTCCTAAGTGGACAGTTTGACTTCACAGAAGTGTGATTGACTTGGAGTTACATTGTGTTGTTTAAGTGTTCCCTTTATTTTTTTGAGCAGTGTAGATCCATGACGAGGGCCCTTACCGTTGGTTAGCCTGGCTCTTTTGGATGGAACATCCAACGTCTCCTCCTTCTCCTCTTCTCTCTCATTTTCCTCCCTCTCTTTCCCCTGGCTGTCGGCCTGGAGTGGCTGGCACGGTTCCAGGGCATATGCGTGTTTCCTGCCAGGTACCGCGGTGGGCATGGAGGCTGGCATGGTGGGCATGATGCCAGGGTTGGCATCCTTCTGGGCCAGCCTTTCCACTGGGGCCATGGGCAGGCTGGCAGACCGCTCCCGTGGGAGCACACACACCCTCTCCTCTTTCTCCAGCATCATCCCCCTCTTCCTCTCCTCCAGGTCGGGGCCAGCCTGCTCCCTCTCTCTGGGTGGGAGGCCCTCGGTGTGTGGGCATCGCTGGAGAACAGGCACTCTGTTGTTGGGGCACGTCAGCTGCACACCTGCACACACACACACACACAGAAGGGGGATAATCAAATAGACTGAGCAGCACTCGAGAAACCACAGCACTCTCATCAAACTAAATCAGTTTAAAATGATGACTGCTGGTCCAGTCTCAAGACGAGGTAGAAAATACTCCCCACACAAACAGCAGCCACTAACCAGCCCAGCAGCCACCCATATGTTCGGCCGAGGCCCACCGTGCTCTTCCCACACACAGAGACAGCAAGAGAGGCAGCGAGAGAGAGAGGCAGCGAGAGAGAGAGAGGCAGAGAGAGAGAGAGAGAGAGAGAGAGAGAGAGAGAGGCAGAAGCCAGCCCTATGTTTGGCAGAGGCCCACCATGCTCTTCCCACGCACAGAGGCAGCAAGAGAGGCAGCGAGAGAGAGAGGCAGCGAGGGAGAGAGAGGCAGAGAGAGAGAGAGGCAGAGAGAGAGAGGCAGAAGCCACCCCTATGTTTGGCAGAGGCCCACTATGCTCTTCCCACACACAGAGGCAGCAAGAGAGGCAACGAGAGAGAGAGGCAGAGAGAGAGAGAGAGAGAGAGGCAGCGAGAGAGAGAGAGAGAATCAGTCATAGAGCCCATTGCCCTTTATGGTTGTGAGGTCTGGAGTCCACTCACCAACCAAGACTTCACAAAATGGGACAAACACCAAATTGAGACTCTGCACGCAGAATTCTGCAAAAATATCCTCAGTGTACAACGTAGAACACCAAATAATGCATGCAGAGCAGAATTAGGCCGATACCCACTAATTATCAAAATCCAGAAAAGAGCAGTTAAATTCTATAACCACCTAAAAGGAAGCGATTCCCAAACCTTCCACAACAAAGCCATCACCTACAGAGAGATGAACCTGGAGAAGAGTCCCCTAAGCAAGCTGGTCCTGGGGCTCTGTTCACAAACACACCCTACAGATCCCCATGACAGCAGCACAATTAGACCCAACCAAATCATGAGAAAACAAAAAGATAATTACTTGACACATTGGAAAGAATTAACAAAAAAACAGAGCAAACTAGAATGCTATTTGGCCCTACACAGAGAGTACACAGCGGCAGAATACCTGACCACTGTGACTGACCAAAAATTAAGGAAAGCTTTGACTATGTACAGACTCAGCGAGCATAGCCTTGCTATTGAGAAAGGCCGCCGTAGGCAGACATGGCTCTCAAGGGAAGACAGGCTATGTGCTCACTGCCCACAAAATGAGGTGGAAACTGAGCTGCACTTCCTAACCTCCTGCCCAATGTATGACCATATTAGAGAGACATATTTCCCTCAGATTACACAGATCCACAAAGAATTCGAAAACAAATCCAATTTTGAAAAACTCCCATATCTACTGGGTGAAATTCCAGTGTGCCATCAGAGCAGCAAGATTTGTGACCTGTTGCCACGAGAAAAGGGCAACCAGTGAAGAACACGCACCATTGTAAATACAACACATATCTATGCTTATTTATTTTATCTTGTGTCCTTTACCATTTGCACATTGTAAAAACACTGTATATATATATAATATGACATTTGTAATGTCTTTATTGTTTTGAAACTTCTGTATGTGTGATGTCTACTGTTAATTTTTATTGTTTATTTCACTTTATATATTATATACCTTACTTGCTTTGGCAATGTTCACATGTTTCCCATGCCAATAAAGCCCCTTGAATTGAATTGAATTGAATTGAGAGAGAGAGAGAGGCAGAGAGAGAGAGAGAGGCAGCGAGAGAGAGAGAGGCAGCGAGAGAGGCAGCGAGAGAGAGGCAGCGAGAGAGAGAGAGGCAGCAAGAGAGAGGCAGAGAGAGAGAGAGAGGCAGAGAGAGAGAGAGAGAGGCAGCGAGAGAGAGAGAGAGAGAGAGAGAGCGAGAGAGAGAGGCAGAGAGAGAGAGGCAGAGAGAGAAAGGCAGCGAGAGAGAGAGGCAGCGAGAGAGAGAGGCAGCGAGAGAGAGAGGCAGCGAGAGAGAGAGAGAGAGAGACGCAGCGAGAGAGAGAGAGACGCAGCGAGAGAGAGAGAGAGGCAGCGAGAGAGAGAGAGAGAGAGAGAGGCAGCGAGAGAGAGAGAGAGAGGCAGCGAGAGAGAGAGAGAGGCAGCGAGAGAGAGAGGCAGAGAGAGAGAGGCAGAGAGAGAGAGGCAGAGAGAGAGGCACTATGTCATTTCCCTCTGTCCTCTCTCCCCTTCTCTCTGCACTCTCTCATTCCTTCTGTCCTCTCTCCCCTTCTCTGCACTCTCTCTTTCCCTCTGTCCTCTCTCCCCTTCTCTCTGCCCTCTCTCTTTCCCTCTGTCCTCTCTCCCCTTCCCTCTGCCCTCTCCCTTTCCCTCTGTCCTCTCTCCCCTTCTCTCTGCCCTCTCCCTTTCCCTCTGTCCTCTCTCCCCTTCTCTCTGCCCTCTCTCTTTCCCTCTGTCCTCTCTCCCCTTCCCTCTGCCCTCTCACTCTGTCCTCTCTCACCTTCTCTCTGCCCTCTCTCACCTTCTCTCAGTCCTCTCTCACTTTTCCAGACCTCCCTCCCTCCTCTGCATGTCCGGGGCTGTAAAAGGCTCCTTGAGAATGTCTCCAGGCTCTAAAGCAGCCGCTTGGATCAAAGGCAGCTGGTGGGGGTGTCTGCTCTCCATCGCCCGCTCTTTCTTTTTCCACTTCTATCTTTCCACTCGCTTTCTCTCTCTCTCTGGCTGTAGCCCAGACCCTGGCAACATGCTGTGCTGCCTCATAGGGCTGCCGTTGTACTGGCCCTGCTCTGGGACACACACCCATCCCCCCAGGTCCTGTCCTGCCAGCGCCCCAAATATCTCTCCATCTGGCAAACAGCATCATATGACTCACACCACTCCCGGCACAGCGCGCACCCCATAATGACAGCGTCTGCGCCATGGCAACATGTCACCAAAGGGGTGTTCACCATGGCAACGCGTGCCACTGCGTGCGATGTCCACTGGTTTCCAAAACATCCAGAGAGGAAGTTCACCCATAACAGCTATATGCCCTGCACTATGTCATAACAGCTATATGCCCTATGTCATAACAGCTATATGCCATGCACTATGTCATAACAGCTATATGCCCTGCACTATGTCATAACAGCTATATGACCTGCACTATGTCATAACAGCTATATGACCTGCACTATGTCATAACAGCTATATGACCTGCACTATGTCATAACAGCTATATGACCTGCACTATGCCATAACAGCTATATGCCCTGCACTATGCCATAACAGCTATATGCCCTGTACTATGCCATAACAGCTATATGCCCAGCACTATGCCATAACAGCTATATGACCTGCACTATGCCATAACAGCTATATGCCCTGCACTATGTCATAACAGCTATGCCATAACAGCTATATGACCTGCACTATGCCATAACAGCTATATGACCTGCACTATGCCATAACAGCTATATGCCCTGCACTATGCCATAACAGCTATATGCCCTGTACTATGCCATAACAGCTATATGCCCAGCACTATGCCATAAAAGCTATATGACCTGCACTATGCCATAACAGCTATATGCCCTGCACTATGCCATAACAGCTATATGCCCTGCACTATGACATATCAGCTATATGCCCTGTACTATGCCATAACAGCTATATGCCCTGCACTATGTCATAACAGCTATGCCATAAAAGCTATATGCCCTGCACTATGTCATAACAGCTATGCCATAACAGCTATATGCCCTGCACTATGACATATCAGCTATATGACCTGAACTATGCCATAACAGCTATATGACGTGCACTATGCCATAACAGCTATATGCCCTGCACTATGTCATAACAGCTATGCCATAAAAGCTATATGACCTGCACTATGACATTTCAGCTATATGACCTGCACTATGCCATAACAGCTATATGACCTGCACTTTGCCATAACAGCTATATGCCCTGCACTATGCCATAACAGCTATATGACCTGCACTATGCCATAAAAGCTATATGTCCTGCATTATGTCATAACAGCTATATGACGTGCACTATGCCATAAAAGCTATATGCCCTGCACTATGTCATAACAGCTATATGACCTGCACTATGCCATAACAGCTATGCCATAACAGCTATATGCCCTTCACTATGTCATTACAGCTATATGACCTGCACTATGCCATAACAGCTATATGACCTGCACTATGCCATAACATCTATATGACCTGCACTATGCCATAACAGCTATATGACCTGCACTATGTCATAACAGCTATATGCCCTGCACAATGCCATAAAAGCTATATGACCTGCACTATGTCATAACAGCTATGTAATAACAGCTATATGCCCTGCACAATGTCATTACAGCTATATGCCGTGCACTATGCCATAACAGCTATATGACCTGCACTATGTCATAACAGCTATATGCCCTGCACTATGTCATAACAGCTATGCCATAACAGCTATATGACCTGCGCTATGCCAAAACAGCTATATGACCTGCACTATTTCATAACAGCTATATGACCTGCACTATGTCATAACAGCTATATGCCCTGCACTATGTCATAACAGCTATGCCATAACAGCTATATGACCTGCACTATGTCATAAAAGCTATATGTCCTGCACTATGTCATAACAGCTATATGACGTGCACTATGCCATAAAAGCTATATGACCTGCACTATGCCATAACAGCTATATGACCTGCACTATGTCATAACAGCTATATGCCCTGCACTATGCCATAACAGCTATATGACCTGCACTATGCCATAACAGCTATATGACCTGCACTATGTCATAACAGCTATATGACCTGCACTATGCCATAACAGCTATATGACCTGCACTATGCCATAACAGCTATATGACCTGCACTATGCCATAACAGCTATATGACCTGCACTATGCCATAACAGCTATATGACCTGCACTATGTCATAACAGCTATATGACCTGCACTATGCCATAACAGCTATATGACCTGCACTATGCCATAACAGCTATATGCCCTGCACTATGCCATAACAGCTATATGACCTGCACTATGTTATAACAGCTATGCCATAACAGCTATATGCCCTGCACTATGTCATAACAGCTATGCCATAACAGCTATATGCCCTGCACTATGTTATAACAGCTATGCCATAACAGCTATATGCCCTGCACTATGTCATAACAGCTATATGCCCTGCACTATGCCATAAAAGCTATATGACCTGCACTATGCCATAAAAGCTATATGCCCTGCACTATGCCACAACAGCTATATGACCTGCACTATGTCATAACAGCTATGTAATAACAGCTATATGCCCTGCACAATGTCATTACAGCTATATGCCGTGCACTATGCCATAACAGCTATATGACCTGCACTATGCCATAACAGCTATATGCCCTGCACTATGTCATAACAGCTATATGCCCTGCACAATGTCATTACAGCTATATGCCGTGCACTATGCCATAACAGCTATATGACCTGCACTATGTCATAACAGCTATATGACCTGCACTATGTCATAACAGCTATATGCCCTGCACTATGTCATAACAGCTATGTAATAACAGCTATATGCCCTGCACAATGTCATTACAGCTATATGCCGTGCACTATGCCATAACAGCTATATGACCTGTACTATGCCATAACAGCTATATGCCCTGCACTATGTCATAACAGCTATATGCCCTGCACTATGCCATAACAGCTATATGACCTGCACTATGCCATAACAGCTATATGACCTGCACTATGTCATTACAGCTATATGCCCTGCACTATGTCATAACAGCTATATGCCCTGCACTATGCCATAACAGCTATATGCCCTGCACTATGTCATTACAGCTATATGCCCTGCACTATGTCATTACAGCTATATGCCCTGCACTATGTCATTACAGCTATATGCCGTGCACTATGCCATAACAGCTATATGCCCTGCACTATGCCATAACAGCTATATGACCTGCACTATGCCATAACAGCTATATGACCTGCACTATGTCATTACAGCTATATGCCCTGCACTATGTCATAACAGCTATATGCCCTGCACTATGCCATAACAGCTATATGCCCTGCACTATGTCATTACAGCTATATGCCCTGCACTATGTCATTACAGCTATATGCCCTGCACTATGTCATTACAGCTATATGCCGTGCACTATGCCATAACAGCTATATGCCCTGCACTATGTCATTACAGCTATATGCCATGCACTATGTCATTACAGCTATATGCCGTGCACTATGCCATAACAGCTATATGACCTGCACTATGTCATAACAGCTATATGCCCTGCACTATGCCACAACAGCTATATGACCTGCACTATGTCATAACAGCTATATGCCCTGCACTATGCCATAACAGCTATATGACCTGCACTATGTCATTACAGCTATATGCCCTGCACTATGCCATAACAGCTATATGCCCTGCACTATGTCGTAACAGCTATATGACCAGCACTATGTCATTACAGCTATATGACCTGCACTATGTCATAACAGCTATATGACCTGCACTATGCCATAACAGCTATATGACCTGCACTATGTCATTACAGCTATATGACCTGCACTATGCCATAACAGCTATATGCCCTGCACTATGCCATAACAGCTATATGACCTGCACTATGCCATAACAGCTATATGCCCTGCACTATGTCGTAACAGCTATATGACCAGCACTATGTCATAACAGCTATATGACCTGCACTATGTCATTACAGCTATATGACCTGCACTATGCCATAACAGCTATATGACCTGCACTATGCCGTAAGAGCTATAACACACAGCGTGTTGAAATATCTTCCCCTAATATAGACTCCAAATTCCTCTCCCACGCATTCGAATGGTGTGGCTTCATATGCAAAGCAGCTCCTGTTATGGAGGAAGGACAGGGAAGGGTTAAATATGAAGGCTGTTTTGTTACAATAGAGAGAGAAAAACCCCTCCGTCAGCCCTCATGAGGAAGGGAGAGAGAGGGGGAGGCTAGGCAGGTCTGGCGGATGTGTTTACCGCCCCGTATCCGCTGGTTACGAGCTGCTGCACCGTGGTACAGCTCTGGGGCTGTCCCTAGGCAGGGAGGAAGTACGCAGCAGCTCTTTGAGGTGGGTAGGTGTGTGTGTGTAGGTGTGTGTAGGTGTGTGTGTGTGTGTGTGTGTGTGTGTGTGTGTGTGTGTGTGTGTGTGTGTGTGTGTGTGTGTGTGTGTGTGTGTGTGTGTGAGTGCTCCGGGTTCCTCTTACCGTCCTTCTCAGCCTCGTCTGTGAGGGCTGAGGCCCCTGGCCCCGTTCTGGCTGGGCCTTGGCAGCGCGCCCTGTCCTCTCCTCCATCTCCCTCTCTCCGCTCGCGCTGGCTGTCTGCCAAGTACACCGCCGCCCCTCCTCCCTCCTTCTCCTTCAGTTCCAGCTCAGAGAAGCGCAGCATAGCACGCTACAGACACACACACACACACACACACACACACACACACACACACACACACACACACACACACACACACACACACACACACACACACACACACACACACACACACACACACACAGTCATGAGACCGACCCTGCGCTGCTCTCTTTTTCTTTTTCTTTTTCTCTCTCTCTCTCTCTCCGCACGAGGCCTCTTTCCCTGTTCCTCTATTAAGGGTCTGCGTCCCCAAAGGCCAAAGTGACTTCCTTCTCCCTTCCCTTATTTCCTCCCTTTAGTTATGGTCTCCTTTCCGTCATCTGCACTGACGTGGATGCAAGAGCTGACAGGGTGAACGCCAGCCTCTGGAGAGCTGTTTGGTATGTAGCCTAACCTTCACCTGTCAACTTGTTGTGAGATCAGATCAGTGCAGATTGAGGAAGGAGAGGGGACAAGGAAAGGAAGCCATTTTAGACTCTCTGTTGACTCTCTCTGGTTCATGCTTTACAGTGAGGTCACCTCAACAACAGCTAACAACATTGACATCAATAAAACAGTTATGGTCTGGTAACAGAACTCCATGCCCCTTGTCCACTTTTACTCCTGACTGGCTGTCTAACAGAAACACACAAAAACAACGACAGAAAAGCCTGATTCTTCTACTACGCTCCTGAAACTGCAAAAACCAAAATGAAAATAATAATTTGTCAAATTTTGGAATAAGAAGTGTAAATGAACTGACCTCACAGTAAGCAGCAGGTTGACTTAATTTACTGTCCTCTTGTGTTAAGCCTTCCATCTAAGTAATTGAATTAAACGGGGGCTCAATATTTTTGGCCAGTCATTTCAGTCATACAACTGTCATTTCAGTGATATAGAAAACTGACATTCATTAATATTAAAACCCATCCTATTAACATCACACAGTTATGCATATGAATTGATTTAATAAACAAGTCAGAGTAGCAAGGTAAACAGAGGTGTGAATTAAGCAATAAGGCCCACGCTGGTGTGGTATATGGTCAATATACCACAGCTAAGGGCTGTTCTTATGCACGACGCAACACAGAGTGCCTGGATACAGCCCTTAACCGTGGTATATTGGCCATAGACCACAAACCACCAAGGTGCCTTATTGCTATTATAAACTGGTTACCAATGTAATTAGAGCAGAAAAAATACATGTTTTGCCATACCCGTGGTATACGGCTGTCAGCCAATCAGCATTCAGGGCTCAAACCACCCAATTCATAATAGCCTATAGATCAAATTCAATACAACAGGGTTTCTGACAGCCAAATGCCAATCTAGAAAGACATGAACACTGGAGCACACAATCTTGGGCGTCATAGAAACCTCCCTGTTGGGCTCCCATATAAAAAAACATGAATTCAGTGGAAAATCAATGACCAGGCAGCAGAGGCAGAGGCTGAGGCTGGGAAATAGGGCTGGGGAATAAAGACTGGGGTTGGGGAATGAGGCTGGGGAATAAAGACTGGGGTTGGGGATGAGGCTGGAGAATAAGGCTGGGGTTGGGGAATGAAGCTGGAGAATAAAGACTGGGGTTGGGGATGAGGCTGGGGAATAAAGACTGGGGTTGGGGATGAGGCTGGAGAATAAGGCTGGGGTTGGGGAATGAGGCTGGAGAATAAGGCTGGGGTTGGGGAATGAGGCTGGAGAATAAGGCTGGGGTTGGGGAATGAGGCTGGAGAATAAGGCTGGGGTTGGGGAATGAGGCTGGAGAATAAGGCTGGGGTTGGGGAATGAGGCTGGAGAATAAGGCTGGGGTTGGGGAATGAGGCTGGGGAATAATGACTGGGGTTGGGGATGAGGCTGGAGAATAAGGCTGGGGTTGGGGAATGAGGCTGGAGAATAAGGCTGGGGTTGGGGAATGAGGCTGGAGAATAAGGCTGGGGTTGGGGAATGAGGCTGGAGAATAAGACTGGGGTTGGGGAATGAGGCTGGAGAATAAGGCTGGGGTTGGGGAATGAGGCTGGAGAATAAGGCTGGGGTTGGGGAATGAGGCTGGAGAATAAGGCTGGGGTTGGGGAATGAGGCTGGAGAATAAGGCTGGGGTTGGGGAATGAGGCTGGAGAATAAGGCTGGGGTTGGGGAATGAGGCTGGAGAATAAGGCTGGGGTTGGGGAATGAGGCTGGAGAATAAGGCTGGGGTTGGGGAATGAGGCTGGAGAATAAGGCTGGGGTTGGGGAATGAGGCTGGAGAATAAGGCTGGGGTTGGGGAATGAGGCTGGAGAATAAGGCTGGGGTTGGGGAATGAGGCTGGAGAATAAGGCTGGGGTTGGGGAATGAGGCTGGAGAATATTGCTGGGGTTGGGGAATGAGGCTGGGGAATGAGGCTGGGGAATGAGGCTGGGGTTGGGAAATAAGTCTGGGGAATAGGGCTGGGGTTGGGGAATGAGGCTGGGGAATGAGGTTGGGGCATAAGGCTGGGGTTGGGGAATGAGGCTGGAGAATAAGGCTGGGGTTGGGGAATGAGGCTGGAGAATAAGGCTGGGGTTGGGGAATGAGGCTGGAGAATAAGGCTGGGGTTGGGGAATGAGGCTGGAGAATAAGGCTGGGGTTGGGGAATGAGGCTGGGGAATAAAGACTGGGGTTGGGGATGAGGCTGGAGAATAAGGCTGGGGTTGGGGAATGAGGCTGGAGAATAAGGCTGGGGTTGGGGAATGAGGCTGGAGAATAAGGCTGGGGTTGGGGAATGAGGCTGGAGAATAAGACTGGGGTTGGGGAATGAGGCTGGAGAATAAGGCTGGGGTTGGGGAATGAGGCTGGAGAATAAGGCTGGGGTTGGGGAATGAGGCTGGAGAATAAGGCTGGGGTTGGGGAATGAGGCTGGAGAATAAGGCTGGGGTTGGGGAATGAGGCTGGAGAATAAGGCTGGGGTTGGGGAATGAGGCTGGAGAATAAGGCTGGGGTTGGGGAATGAGGCTGGAGAATAAGGCTGGGGTTGGGGAATGAGGCTGGAGAATAAGGCTGGGGTTGGGGAATGAGGCTGGAGAATAAGGCTGGGGTTGGGGAATGAGGCTGGAGAATATTGCTGGGGTTGGGGAATGAGGCTGGGGAATGAGGCTGGGGAATGAGGCTGGGGTTGGGAAATAAGTCTGGGGAATAGGGCTGGGGTTGGGGAATGAGGCTGGGGAATGAGGTTGGGGCATAAGGCTGGGGTTGGGGAATGAGGCTGGAGAATAAGGCTGGGGTTGGGGAATGAGGCTGGGTAATGAGGCTGGGGAATGAGGCTGGGGAATAAGGCTGGGGTTGGGAAATAAGGCTGGGGAATTGGGCTGGGGTTGGGGAATGAGGCTGGGGAATAAGGCTGGGGAATAGGGCTGGGGTTGGGGAATAAGGCTGGGGAATAGGGCTGGGGTTGGGGAATAAGGCTGGGGAATAGGGCTGGGGTTGGGGAATAAGGCTGGGGAATAGGGCTGGGGTTGGGGAATGAGGTTGGGGAATAAGGCTGGGGAATAGGGCTGGGGTTGGGGAATGAGGTTGGGGCATAAGGCTGGGGAATAAGGCTGGGGTTGGGAAATAAGGCTGGGGAATAAGGCGGGGGAATAGGGCTGGGGTTGGGGAATAAGGCTGGGGAATAGGGCTGGGGTTGGGGAATGAGGTTGGGGAATAAGGCTGGGGAATAGGGCTGGGGTTGGGGAATGAGGCTGGGGAATAGGGCTGGGGAATAGGGCTGGGGTTGGGGAATGAGGTTGGGGAATAAGGCTGGGGAATAGGGCTGGGGTTGGGGAATGAGGTTGGGGCATAAGGCTGGGGAATAAGGCTGGGGTTGGGAAATAAGGCTGGGGAATAGGGCTGGGGTTGGGGAATGAGGCTGGGGAATATGGCTGGGGTTGGGGAATGAGGCTGGGGAATAGGGCTGGGGTTGGGGAATGAGGCTGGGGAATAAGGCGGGGGAATAGGGCTGGGGTTGGGGAATGAGGCTGGGGAATAGGGCTGGGGTTGGGGAATGAAGTTGGGGAATAAGGCTGGGGAATAGGGCTGGGGTTGGGGAATGAGGTTGGGGAATAAGGCTGGGGAATAGGGCTGGGTTGGGGATTGAGGTTGGGGCATAAGGCTGGGGAATAGGGCTGGGGTTGGGGAATGAGGCTGGGGAATAGGGCTGGGGTTGGGGAATGAGGTTGGGGAATAAGGCTGGGGTTGGGGAATAAGGCTGGGAAATAAGGCTGGGGTTGGGGAATGAGGCTGGGGAATAAGGCTGGGGAATAAGGCTGGGGTTGGGGAATAAGGCTGGGGAATAAGGCTGGGGTTGGGGAATAAGGCTGGGGAATAGGGCTGGGGTTGGGGAATAAGGCTGGGGTTGGGGAATAAGGCTGGGGAATAAGGCTGGGGTTGGGGAATAAGGCTGGGGTTGGGGAATGAGGTTGGGGAATAAGGCTGGGGAATAGGGCTGGGGTTGGGGCGAGAGCCGCTCTAGTTGCAGGGCTGTGTTGAGTCAGTTTAGCAGAGGTTGGGCTGCTAGCGGGCGCTAATCTCCACCGTCGGAGAAGGACTGGGAATTGGCCAGGATTCCACTAGAGCAGAGCTGAGAGAGCCAGGCTGTCTCTGCATCCCAGCGCTCAGCCAACAGAGCTAAGGGGAGGAGGATGGGGGAGAGGGGGAGGGGAGGTTAACAGAGTATAATTTGAGGACAGAGGAGCCTTTTGGGGACTGGGAGAAGGGAGGGGGCTGGCTGCTCTACCTCTATCCCTCCCCTCCTTCACCAACATCTATCCCCCCATCCCCAGGCCTCACCTGCAGGTTAACAATAGCCCGGGGCTGTAAGAGCCTGACAGGACGCCATGGCACACACACACACACACAGCCAGCAGCTTAGCTTCTGCCTGGCTGAGCAGCGCGGGAACACACACACAGCGTGTTGTGTTCACTCGCTCTCTCTGCGAACTAAAACACCACCGCAGTGGAGGGCAGCTCCACAGGCTCATAGCGTGGGCGGGGGTGAGGAGGCGGGAGGATTGCCGGAAGGGAGGGAGGGAGACAGAGGGGAGGCAAGGCAACAGCCAACAGTAATTGCACTGGAGCTTGTGGAGACGGGGCTTGGCAGGGCAGGAGGCTGATACAGAGCAGAGAGCTTCGTACTTCCAACTCCACTGCTCTCTATAGACCCCCATCTCCTTTAGATCTGCCCAGTGAAACCTGACTGGCTGAAATCTTAGAAAGACCCATCCTATCAGTCTTCCTTCCTTGTGGTCCAAACTGCTAAAACACCAGATGAAAGTCATCATCAAATCCCAAATCTTGATTTTCAATCAGGTGTGTTTTTCCTGGGTTGGAACAAAAGCCAACACATACTGCTTCGCTGTAGGAACCAGGAAAGGAGATAATTTTAAAGACTTTAAAAGGGTTAGGTATGTATGTGTTCTGGGAGATTACCTGCAGTGCCCGCTGCTCTCTGCTCAGCTTGCTGGAGTCAGCGTACAGCTCGGTGGTGACACACTTGATGCGGTCACCAACGTAGCCAGAGGAGTTAGCGATGCGCTTGGCCAGGCTGGACCTCCTAGCCCTGGGGCAGCCTTGGTCATCGTACTCCTCACCCTCGTGGGACTCTGTGTCCGTGTGCATGTCCTTGTCCAGGTCCGAGTAGTGGTCCATGGTTCTTTCATTCCTAAACCCAGATTCGTTCAAGGTGCATTCCCCAGGAGAGTGGTCTGCGGAGGTGCGGTCCTCGCAAGAGCGGACCCTACATGTAAGATCCACACGTGTACGGTCCCAAGAGCTGCGGTCCTTAAAAGTACAGTCCTCATGCGTATGGTCCCAGAAACTGCGGTCCCCAGAACTACGGTCCACAGAGGTGGGGTCCTCAAAAGTACAGTCCCTGCTCTTAAGACCCTCTAAAGATTGGTCTCTACAGTTCAAAGAGGTGCGGTCTCCAGAAGTCCTTGCACAGCGAAGGGTCTGCTCCTCTGGCAGGTCAGAGATGGGGCTGCTTTCTGCAGGGCTGGGGCTGTCCTCCTCATGTCTGGGGAAAGGGCTGGGGGAGAGGGAGGGGGGCTCAGGACGGAGGGAGGAAGGGTGGAAGCCCAGCCACAGCTGGCTGCGTTGCTGCTGGTCTGCCTGTCTGTGGGCCTGGCCTGGCCTGAGTTCAACAGCCTGGCCGGTACGGAGCATGTGCTGGAGCTCTGCCTCTCTCCCCTCGTTTCTCCCGATACTCCCACTACCCACAGGTTTGGAAGGGTCTCCTCTCTTAGCGCATGGAGAGACAGCTTTGGTCAGGGGTGAGTCGCTGTCCCCATCGTCTTGGATTAAGTCGATACAGACTATCTCCTCTCTAGCTCCCGTCATGGGCTTGTGGTTGAGGCTCTTTGAGCCCAGGCCTGTGGACCTGTCGGTCTCGCTGTCCCCCCTGCGGGTGTGTTTAGTATCTGGGGCCTGGGTCTTGTCGGCCGGGGCAGAGTCCTCGTGGTGCTGCCAAATCTTCTCCTTGGGCCTGGACCGGGGCTCCTGCAGGCGCTCGCTGGTCTTGAGATCCAGGCTTGTGTGGGGGGAGGACATGAGGTGGTGGACCATCTCCTGGGAGTCATGGAAGGTCAGGTAGTCTCCGTGGCTGGGGGGAATGCCGTACGGGAGGCCATGCTTGGGGGGCAGGCGGGGTGGGTACAGGCTACTGCTGCCTAGCAGAACAGGGTGGGGGTACACTGGGCCTTTGCCTGGCATGGGCATGTGGGGCAGGGACATGCTCTCCTGGACCGAGTAGGGCAGGTATCTGTTAGCGTAGGCTAGGCTAGGGGGCAGATAGCCGTCACTCTGGGGAAGGTAGAGCTGGCTAGGGGGGTGGCCGGACGGATGGCTGTTGTCGGAGGGATGGCTGTTGTCTAAGTGGGGCGGCTGCTGGGGTTTGAAGGGCATCTCCTGAGCCTCTGGTTTCTTGAGGGGTTTCAATGGCTTCCCAGAAGAGGGATGGCTGCCCACTCTGTTGGAAGAAGGGGCTGTCTCAGAGTAGTTGGGGGAGGATCTTGGCCAATCACCGTTGACCTTGGGAGAGGCGGAGGCAGAGGACGGTCGGCTCCCAGAAGGGGCTACCACAGCTGGGGCATGGTTGGGGGCGACAGCCCCATCAACCTCACCTATCCTGGGACAGGAAGAGCTTCGCTGCTGCTGTGAAGACAAGTTCTCCAAGTTTTTATGTTTGATGACGGAGGGGTCTTTGTTGTGGTTGGCGTCTGAGCTGGAGCTGTCGTGGACCGGGGTCGGGCTGGGCACCACCCAGGAGGAGCGTAAAGTGCTAATGATCTCAGGCCTCTCAGAGGTTTTGGAGGAAGCCCCTGACGGGGAGAGGGTCTCTTTGAGGAGCTCCCGGCTGGGGGGTAAGCCGTATCGAGCCGCGGGCGAGTAGCCCAGCTTAGCCAAGGCCTCTAGTTTTGGGGGGAATCCGTTGAGGGAGCCTTCCAACTCCAGGATTTTGGCTGACAGATCCAGAGGCTTGTCCGCAGGGTCTTTGGCAGAAGCCTGTAGTACTGCTGGTCTATCAGAGGACAAAGTCTTTAAAGGGGACTGGCTCCACTTCCTTTCCCCATTCATCTCCACATTCCTGTGCTCTGAGCTGCTGCCCTGCTCTTTGGCTTTGTGGGTGTTGCTGCCGGACCGCACCGGGGAGCGCTGCTCAGAGGCCATGCTGCTCATGTAGAAAGGATGGGACACCGACGGGGAGGAAGAGGTGGTGGTGGTGGAGGAGCAGGGGGGGCTTCTGAACAGTGACTTCTGGATGTCCAAAGTGCTGTTGTCTATGAGAGCAGAGGGGGGAGGGACTAAGGTCTGGGGAGGGTGGGGGGCTGTGCGGGGGGACTGCATTATAAGTGCTTGGGTGGAGTCCACTGGTATGCTGCTGCTAATGCCAGTCCCAGCACTACTACTGGTAATACTGCTACTGTTGTGAATGCTGCTGCTGCCAGAGCTCTTACTAGAGGAAGTCCGGCTGAGCTTACTACTGCTGCTGTTGTTGTGCTGCCTGTCACTATGGGACTGGGGCTGCCTGCCTCTACTGTGTGATTGGTGATGGGGTTGGGACTGGGACTGCCTGTCACTATGGGACTGGGGTTGGGACTGGGGCTGCCTGTCACTATGTGACTGGTGATGGGACTGGGGCTGCCTGTCACTATGTGACTGGTGATGGGGTTGGGACTGGGGCTGCCTGTCACTATGTGACTGGTGATGGGGTTGGGACTGGGGCTGCCTGTCACTATGTGACTGGTGATGGGGTTGAGACTGGGGCTGCCTGTCACTATGTGACTGGTGATGGGGTTGGGACTGGGGCTGCCTGTCACTATGTGACTGGTGATGGGGTTGGGACTGGGGCTGCCTGTCACTATGTGACTGGTGATGGGGTTGGGACTGCTGGTGGGCCTGGTGCTGCTGGTGAAGCTGGGACCCATAGGGGGAGGCCTCATGGTGAATCCGGGGCCCCAGGCCCTGCATCGGTGAGAGGGTGTTGGGGACCACCGTGGCCATGGGGATCCTCATAGGAGGGGCTAGGGGGGAGGAGATGGGGGCCGGGGGGTACGGGGGCATGTAGAAGAGGCGCTCTGCCCCAGCAGCGCTACCCCCCGACCCTCCACACAGGGACTGATAGGCCAGGTGCTGGGGCAGGTAGGGTGTGGGCTGGGACAGGAACGAGGCCTTGTACATGTTGAGGGCTGCGTATTTGGAGGAGTCCAGGAAGGGGTACAGTCCGGGGTCCGCGTATGGGTTTACTGCCCAGGGAAGTCGCAGGAAGCCGTTGTTGCCGTTGAGGCCCAGCTCAGAGGGTTTATCTCCAGGCCCCACACGCCGCTCCATTCCCAAGCCCTCCCCTCCTCCACCAGGCCTCTGCAACCCAGGGGGAGAGCTCTTATACAGACCCACGTAACCGTTACCAGGCTTCCTGCCATCCAAGGTCAACCCTTCGGGTTTGTAGACTAGGTCGTAGCCCAGGGGCAAGGAGGAGACCCCCTCCCTGGCTTTTTCGGAGGCGGACAAGGTGCGGATGCCCGGGTAGACCATCCCTCCGTGGACGCGGAGGCTCTCCCTCATCAGGCTGCTACGGTCCATGCCCAGGGCAGCTAGCGGGTTCATTCTGCAAGCAGCACTCGCATCCACCTGCAACAAGACAACACACAACGCCAAAGAGAGGGATGAGAGACTGAGCATTATAGCACTAAAGGGATGATATTCTCAATTATACATGTTTATGGTTTCTCAGCATACTGTGGAGTCCTGTTAGACAAGCTCTTGTGATATTACATTAGAGTATATTAAAGTGAATAAACTCACTTTTACAAATATATAAAGTTGAATTTCCCCTCAATAAAAATAGATCCACTATCAACTTTTAAAGCTGTAGTAAGACCCTCTTAAACAGTTAACACAAATCAAGAGACCACTATCTGTAGACGTGGGTATATTTTGTAGAATTTCCATTAGGAGCACATTAGTAATACATCTCCATTAATCAAGCACGGGGGGATTCATTTAACAGAGAGCTCCATTTTAAAATGCCCTGTCTCCATACTGTAACCACAACACTTAAGAACACGTCTCCGGACCCACTCTACAACAAGGGAAAGTCAAGGTCATTGGAAAGACGCCACACAAGCAGCAGAATATGGAGCCTTGCTTTGCAAATGGCACCTTATTCCCTATTTAGAGCACTACTCTGGTCAAAAGTAGTGCACTATATAAGGAATAGGGTGCCATTTGGATTGAATCCTTGCTCTATCTGGCTCTTGTAAGAGG